>NW_015660064.1:5766-6058 GCF_001515625.1 Sinocyclocheilus rhinocerous | reverse complement strand
TTATAATATTAAGGTTAGATCACCCTCACTAATTTCAGAAGCAACCTCAGTGATTTGATTTTGGAGCCAGATCGGTGATTAGTAAGGTATCACACTGAAATGGCTAAATTTTCCCTCATATAACAAGTTTGTCTGTGATCGTGGGCATCATTGCATTTATAAAACAAATACCAATACTACAGCAAAAATAGTAGTCAGAACATTCAGAACATCCTTTTTTCGCTCCATAAAGATACCGTTTGGATTCCATTTCTACCACAATTTCTCTCTATCCTCTCTATCATTCTTTCAA
>NW_015660064.1:0-5346 GCF_001515625.1 Sinocyclocheilus rhinocerous | reverse complement strand
CGGAGGGCGCCCTCATGCAGTAAAACCATAAGTGAAAAAATCATAAAATGCAATACTCACAAAAATCACATAGGAGGAAATCCCTAATAGACAAAGGCATATGCTATCACTGCAGTAGCTGAATAAAACGCAGATAGGACGTTTTAACTGATGAAGAATAAAGACAATAAATACGATTGTGACTAAATGGTGTATCTATGTTCTTCAAGACATCTTGGGTATATTTTCATATGCAGAATGTATATTTATAATGCAATGCTAATCGACATAGGCTAGCTTTTATCACTGTATAGAATATTATAAAATGATTTTGCCTCATTCTGTAATTCCACGTCTGATCACAAAAGGAAGTTATTTCTAACACTGGATGATGTAATGAAATTAATTTGGACCAAAAACGTCATTAAATGTTTTTTAAACGCACTGTACAGCACTGGTGCATCATCTGTATGCGTGTTGACTTGGGCGCTGCACAGATCGATCGGTGTTTGACATCAAAGTACTGCAATTGGATAGGAAACCATGCAGAGCTGTCCATTAGTATCTATAGCTCTCACGGTACTTCAATGTCAAACACCGATCTGTCTGCACAGCACTGCTTCAAGTTGAACACACCTTGAAATTTAATTCAATTCAATTCAATTCAATTCAAGTTTATTTGTACAGCGCTTTTCACGATACAAATCATTGCAAAGCAACTTTACAGAAAATTAAGTTTCTACAATATTTAGTGGTAGCTTATCAGTGGTGACTGTCAGTTAATGTACATATGGCAGAAATGTAGGGAAAAATCAATTAAAGACGTAATCAAACGGACGATGAACATCATGGCACGCACAGTGCCGTACACCTGCAGGCGCCAATGACTCGGACGGTTGTCGTGGTAATAAACACCGTAAACAGCAACCGTTCGCGTGTCCGCGCTTAATGCGCATATCCTATATGAAAAGCATTTTAGGGGGCCCTTGGCTTTTGGGGGCCCAAGGCGGTCGCCTACCTTTGCCTAATGGGTAAGTCCGCACCTGTACACGATCAATGTCCAGAAACATAGCAAGGAGATCGGTAAAATAATCCATGTGACATCAGGGGTTTAACCATAATTGTATGAAGCTACAAGAATACTTTTTGTGCACAAAAGAAAAAAAAAATTTTTTTCAACAATTCATCTCCTCCGTGGCGCCATTTTGGAGAGTATCCACTGAACCTAAACAGTGTATGCGTTTTCTACTTGTTTGTGCTTTGATTTGAACGAAAACAACGTATCCGTGTGACGCAGCTGACACAGAACAGCATACACCGTTTACCTTCAGTGGATACTCTCCAAAATGGCGCTATAGGGTGACGTGGAGAAGAATTGCTGAATAAAGTAGTTTTTTTTTCTTTTTGCACACAAAAAGTATTCTCGTAGCTTCATAAAATTACGGTTGAACCCCTGATGTCACATGGATTATTTTACCGATCTCCTTGCTACGTTTCTGGACCTTGATCATGGCAATTACATTGCTGTTTATGGAGGGTCAGAAAGCTCTCAGAATTCATAAAAAAAATCTTAATTTGAGTTCCGAAGATGAACCATTTTACCATTACCATTTGCAACATTAGACTGAATAATCTCCTGTAATAGTGTTTTTTTCTCTCTGTTCTTTGTGTCTTTAGTGTAAGATCAGGTTCACATGTGTCCAGCTCTGTGTCTGTGAAGAGTGACCATTCAAAAGGTGACGGACCGAACTTTAGCGAGAAAAAAACATCATCTTCAAAAAGGTATTTCTTGTGTTTTACATTACAGTGATGTTAACTAATCTCTTCACTGTGGTGTATGTACTGGACCTTGACTAAATACAAGAATAAATCAGAGAACACAATGTCTGCTTTACTCTTTATTGAACTCAATCTGGAGCTTTATTACAGTAATACAGTTACACAGGCAACCACAAAGAGACATAAATTCACCATGGAAAATATATCTTGCAACCAAACATGAATATGTCCTTCCATTTGTTTAATTACCATTTGCAACATTAGACTGAATAGTGTATGTATTAGTGTTTTTTCTCTCTGTTCTTTGTGTCATTAGTGTAAGATCAGGTTCACATGTGTCCAGTTCTGTGTCTGTGAAGAGTGACCATTCAAAAGGTGATGGACCAAACTTCAGTGAAAAAACACCATGTAACAAGAGGTATTTCATCTTTGCCTCCAACCATCTTATAGTGATCCATTGTTTATTTATTACTAAATTAAGCCAAATCTATCATCATGCATAACATACTGTAGAGAATTATATTGACATGCACAATTTAATTCTGTAAGATTTGCTGAAATATTTGTCATTGTACCACAATATCATCAAAACAAATAACAAAAGGTATTTCATATCTTTTGCATTATAGTGATGTTATTTCCTCACTGTGGTGTATGTAATAGAACTTGACTAAATACAAAAATGAATCACAGAACATAATGTATTGCAAACTGTTTAATCTTTAATTAACATATTCGTTTAGTTACACAGGTAGCCACTAGGGCTCATACATTCACCATGGAAATACAGAACAGTTAGTTTGCAACACAAGACCTCTTTAAATATGACTGAAGTACCTACTGTGTTATTTTTTTTTTCTCATTAGTGAAAGATCTGACTCGCATGTATCCAGCTTTGTATCTATGAAGACTGACCATTCAAAGGGAGATGGACCAAACTTCAATGAGAAAACACCATCAACTTTCAAAAGGTATTTCTTGTGTTCTGTTCTGTTTTTTTTTTTTTTTTTTTTTTTTTTTTTTTTTTTTTTTTTTTTTTTTTTTTTTTTTTTTTTTTTTTTTTTTTTTTTTTTTTTTTTAAATAATAAAACTGTATTTCCCATCAACCACTTTTCTGTGCTAATAAAGTGTAGGTAGCAGTAAGCAGCTGGTTTGGCAGTGGTTTGACCATATAATATTGACGGCTGTGAACCTGTTATTTTTTGTGATTTTCTTCTTTTTGTGTGTGGTTTAGTAACAAAGGACACAAGTCCACAGTAAATATTGGTGAAGAAATTACACGATGGGAAGCTCTAAAAGCACAGAAGGGATTGAAGACTGATGTGGAACTGGCATCTTTTCTTCTCAACAGGTGGGAACACAATATACCACAGTGTATTTTTTCCAATTTATTACAATAAATTACATAATAAATGGATCTACTTTGCCAAAATTGCTTTTTTCCTTAAAATAATAAGCCAAAAAAAATTAACATAGTTTTGACATGTAATGTGCTTTTTGAAGCAAATTGATCATGTGCAGTGATCCATATAACAATGAAAATATATTAAATTCAGCACCTTTAAATAAGATCATACATTTGAGTAATCAGGTTCATGAGGAATTCATATGCAACTGTCAGTGGTGGAAAGAGTACAGAAAATTTGTACTTAAGTACAAGTACTGTTACATTGCTGAAATAATACTCAATTACAAGTAAAAGTACTGGTGTCAAAACAGTACTTAAGTAAAAGTACAAAGTACTCCTCTCAAAAACTACTCAGAGTACTAGTTACTAGTTACTTTTTACCCGGCGATATTTAATGAATTACCAAAAAATATTCATATCAAAGATCTATGTGGATAATAGCTACTTTGAACAAAACCCACTTTTATCTTATTGACAAAGTACGTGAATTAGTGGTCATGATACAGGAATTTCTAACTTCAATACCTTGAAAAATATCAATATCAAAGTACCCACCGACCGGAAGATGCAACTGACTTCAATGTTGTGATGTATTTCCAAGTGAAATGGAATATATTCAATAAAGGGCGGGGTTTTATTGTGGTGCACCCAGTGTTCGAACTATACCGTGGACTTTGGGGGAGCCCACTTGTTTTTTTTTAATAACGGGGGTTCGTGCGCTTGCGCATGCTTCAAAAGAGGGCTTACAATGACTTACAAAAACACATAACAGCTACAAGTGTATGCACTACTTGCTTTATGCAAGCACTATATAGGATAAATCACTATACAGGATTTATCCTATTATACTTTATCGACACAAATTGATAGGCGAAACAACAAACAGCCACCCACAAATAGTCTATAAACAAAGCATCAGGCTGTCTGAGTTCACATGAACAACGGTTAAAGTTACTCAACCGCAGAGTCCAGCGTTTATATTTTTTCTACGAATCTTTGAGTTAACGTACTAAACCCATAATTCCTCCGTTCAATTAGGCCTAAGACATCGAGAGTCACGCAGACCTATAACAACCCAGCCACAACACATAATTGCGAGTAACATGCCTTACCTTAACACAGAATCGACCACAGATTCGAGCGTTTATATTTTTTCTACGGATCTTTGAGTTAACATGTACTAAACATAGTGGAATTTGCACCGCAGCGCCCCCACACCTTGATGCTCATGACAAGAATAGCATGTATAGTTATCTTTATTGAAGTGAATTAGGTTTAAATCGCCGTCATGCATGAATGAATGATATTTTTGCAATTTTACACATAATAATCCACGATGATCACATTACACAAAACTGAAATTGCACGTCAAAATAACACAATGTCAATATTTTTTGAGACCCCCCAAAATTTCACAAATCACGTTTTCAGGGGAGCCCATGTCTTATTAAGGGGAGCCGAGCTCCCCCTAGCTCCCCCGTAGTTCGCACCCTGGGTGCACCTCCACTCCACCTCTTGCTCAGAGCAGATTCACGGTTGGATAGTGTTTAAGAATATCTGCTTGTTACGTCTGATATCATGCTTCACCGCTTCTGGGTCCTAACACTCTGCCAGATGCCCCCAAAAAACAACAAACTGTGCATATACACACTGATGTCATGTAATACTGGAAAATTATAACCCTAACCTTTATCTCCATACTGAAATCCCAAATGGCCAGACAGTGATTCAGCTAAAATATTAGTGTCTGAGACACTGTGAGCACGGAGACTGTAGTGTGCACAGCAAATTTTTAAATGCTTAGCTTAAATATGTAATATTAATTAACTAGTGCTCATAAATGTCTGTTGAGATAGTATTCTCAAGTGAAATAAATAGAGGCATGGACCCGGAAACAGCAGTCTTTACGTCAAACTGACATCATCAGAGCCAGAACACCTTTCCAGAGTGGAAGCGACGGCAGACAAATTTTTTTTCCAGTTTATTGACTTGCACGGTTTAATTGTTCACCACAAGACTAGTAATGTGCACTAAAAAAGTAAGTAGGGTCATTTTTGATTTCATGATGACTAATTATTTTCAATACCATTGGCAAAACTACCACATACTGTATACTGCCATATAGATATTATAATATTTTAAATTTTTTTTGTCCATCCATTTTTTCAAGGCAATCATTA
>NW_015660063.1:1503-2879 GCF_001515625.1 Sinocyclocheilus rhinocerous | reverse complement strand
ACCTTTCCATCACACGCTTCTTGGAGCGCAAATCAAACTACAGATAGCATTGTGCTCTTCAATCTGCAAATAACTTCTATTTTTTACGGCAAACCAACCATTTTTTCCAGTGCTCTGTGGGAATCCTCAGTGGTCGTTTCTTTTGTGCTGTTTTTTCTTTAAATTTAAATAATTTTTTTGGGGAAAATGTTATACCACAGATTGGGCCTTTGAATGCACCAGCCACCTGTTCATCCAATCTCAGTGGTCGTTTCTTTTGTGCTGTTTTTTCATTTAATTTAATTTTTTTTGCGGGGGGGGAATGTTATACCACAGATTGGGCCTTTGAGTTCACCAGCCACCTGTTCATCCAATTTACCTTGGAAATAGTACTGAGTCTGTCGGCGTGGCGGTTACCGCTGCTTAGTGTGGTTTAATAATTGTCTTCACACCTGTGTAAAGAAAGGCCTTCATAGCATAGAGCTGCTGCTCAAAAGAGGCCACTCAGACAAATATCTTCTTTTGTGTTCCACAGAAAAAAGCCACACAGGATTGAAATGGCACGAGTGTGGGTTAGGTTTTGGTCAAATAATGACTGCACTTTCATTTTTGCATCAATTTCAACTTTAGTGACTGTCGTCATGCTTCTTGGCTGCAAAGTCTTTGTAGTGTTGAGTTCCTCCTCAACAGAAAGCCAATTGAACAAATGTGAAAAAGAGAGCACCCAGCTTGAAACTGCTCCCACCCAGTTTCAAGCTGGGGACATTTCACGTGTGAGGCAAACGTGATAACCACTACATTATGGAAACCGGTCTGCATGGAACAGACCGAAATCTTTAGGTTCATGCTCGGTAAAAAGCGCACAAAGGTAAAAGTTTCTAAAGCCGCAAAACATTCATAATTTTCTTCCAAAGTCTGCAACTGTTTCTGCTCGGTTTCGAACCGAGGACCTTTCACGCGTTAGGCGAACGTGATGACCACTACACTACAGAAACCTGTCACAAGGACTGTGTCTGACCTTTCCATCACACGCTTCTTGGAGCGCAAATCAAACTACAGATAGCGTTGTGCTCTTCAATCTGCAAATACCTTCTATTTTTAGCGGCAAACCAAGCATTTTTTCCAGTGCTCTGTGGGAATCCTCAGTGGTCGTTTCTTTTGTGCTGTTTTTTCTTTAAATTTAAATAATTTTTTTGGGGAAAATGTTATACCACAGATTGGGCCTTTGAATGCACCAGCCACCTGTTCATCCAATTTACCTGGGAAATAGTACTGAGTCTGTCGGCGTGGCGGTTACCGCTGCTTAGTGTGGTTTAATAATTGTCTTCACACCTGTGTAAAGAAAGGCCTTCGTAGCATAGAGCTGCTGCTCAAAAGAGGGCCACTCAGACAAATAT
>NW_015660063.1:0-965 GCF_001515625.1 Sinocyclocheilus rhinocerous | reverse complement strand
CCACACAGGTTTGAAATGGCACGAGTCTTGATTAGGTGTTGGTCAAATAATGACTGCACTTTCATTTTTGCATCAACTTCAACTTTAGTGACTGTCTTCATGCTTCTTGGCTGCAAAGTCTTTGTAGTGTTGAGTTCCTCCTCAACAGAAAGCCAATTGAACAATTGTGAAAAAGAGAGTGACTGCTCCCGCCCAATTTCAGTCTGGGGACATTTCACATGTGAGGCAAACGTGATAACCACTACACTATGGAAACCTGTCTGTAGAAACCAGACCGAAATCTTTAGGTTCATGCTCGGTAAAAAGCGCACAAAGGTAAAATTTTCTAAAGTCCAAAAAAGGCGCAAAACTTTCATACTTTTCTTCAAAACGCTGCAGCAGTTTCTGCTCGATTTCGAACCGAGAACCTTTCGCATGTTAGGCGAATGTGATGACCACTACACTACAGAAACCTGTCCGCAAACCTTTGCTTTAACACCTCTAGGCAGGTGAAGCCTTTTGTAGCGTTGAGTGAGAACGCAACAGACCAAGAACTTAAGCAGCCTTGGAAAAATTCACCCTTGTTTCCGCCCAGTTTCGAACTGGGGACCTGTTGCGTGTGAGGCAAACGTGATAATCACTACACAACGGAAACTTTATTTTGACAAGGCAGCAGGAATTCTCCTGGAACGCCGCAAAGAGTTCATGCATTCCCTCAAAAATAAAACTCTGTTTCTGCTCAGCTTCTTACCGAGGACCTTTTGCGTGTTAGGCTAACGTGATGACCACTATACTACAGAAACTCAAAAAGTTTACTCTTGTGCTCTTTCGGGTAAAATTGATACTGTAATCTTCCCTGAAAGCAGATTGACAATCTGAGTAAATTCCAGACACAGAAGGACAGAGTTCATTCGGCGTGGAAGTCTGCTCAGAGTTCCTTTAAATCTTGCCTTCTCCTACCTCGAAATTAAGGTCTTTGCAGCTTG
>NW_015660062.1:0-492 GCF_001515625.1 Sinocyclocheilus rhinocerous | reverse complement strand
TAGAACTTGAAAAAATGGAAAAACTGCTTAGTGAAAAGCGTTTACAGTTTAAAAGCAAATAGAAAGTCCAATTTTTTAAATTTATTTTCTTAATATTTTTTTGCAGATTTGCACATGTACAAGGTTTAAAATGTTCATGAAATATTTTCAAAAAATATTGACGTTTTGAGCGGCTGCATGTTTGAGCAGCTGCATTCCTCTAGGTCAAAGATGAAAACATGGGATAATTTACAAAATTATTTTGACTTGAGTTTATTTATTAATGAGTAACGTATCTTTTGAGTGAATGTGCAAATTTGTAATGTTATCAGCTTTTACCATGTTATTACAACATTTAACCACTTTTTATTAATTAAAAAATTGAGAAATTCTTTCAAATTTAAATCTTGTACAAGAACTACAGCAAAAACCAGTTTGATGCATATTTTATCTATATTTTAGAAATTTAATTTGAATATCACCAGTACTGACTTCAATGGATTTCATTAAATT
>NW_015660061.1:395-512 GCF_001515625.1 Sinocyclocheilus rhinocerous | reverse complement strand
TGGGGATGAAGACGACAACTCCCATGATTCCACACTCGGTCACGGTTAGGGATGTAACGATTCATTCAACTCACGATTTGATTCGATTCACGATTTTGATTTCACGATTCGATTTGA
>NW_015660061.1:0-267 GCF_001515625.1 Sinocyclocheilus rhinocerous | reverse complement strand
GTTTCTTTGTGAAATTGAAATATAACACTATAATAATATACTAATACAGCGCTTGTATATTATTGCTCTTTTGATGGTTTTGATTGCTTCTATTGTCCTCATTTGTAAGTCACTTTGGATAAAAGCATCTGCTAAATAACAAAATTTAAATATAATGTAAATGTAAATAACAAAACTAAATTAACATTTTAAAACAAGCCCCAAATCAATTATACCACGTGGAAATAAATAAGTAACACAAATAAAAGAAATATCTTCATATAAACA
>NW_015660060.1:0-1095 GCF_001515625.1 Sinocyclocheilus rhinocerous | reverse complement strand
GATCTGAACACTGAGACTTGAACAGTAACACACCTTTGTGCCAAATATTCATAGACTCTAATATCATAGTGTTAACATTCGTTCTACTTTTATATCTTGTGGTTTTATATGTTATAAAACATTAAACAAACATCCTGGCATTGTGAGACATTTAGACAATGAAATGACACATATTTCAAAATGTTTCACTTGATTTCATACATGTAGTCAGGAATTATAGTTTGGGAAAAGTCTAGCAAAATGTGTACAAGTTATGTCACAATAACAGATGCAAGTAATCTTAGGCTACTCATCAGAGTGATATCCTCCACTGGATCTAGCTGCGCAACGCATTGCGTTGTTCCAGAAACAAAAAGTAGCCGGGATAAACTCTTCTCGTTTGTTTATGGAGGCGATGTGGGCATTGACATGTCCGCGCGTCTCACGTGGTTGTTTATAATTTGAAAAGTGTGATCGGCTCGTGGGCGTGATCGCATTAGAGATAATGAGTTGAGACTGGAAAACTGGACATCACGTTGGTTTCATACGGATTACTTTATCACAGAATATTTGTTTTGTTTTGAACAAAAAAGTAGACATTTCAAGCTTTCTATGCATATATTTCTCATGTCTATGAGGCAAGTATTCACTGAGAGTCAGATTGTTTTATTTACGTGTCTGTGAAGAGAGGTGACAGGCCGAGATGGCAGAGAGCACACCCTGTTTATTTTCTTTATTTTACAAAAGCACATTGTTTTGTTGTTGTTATGACTATACACAAATAAAAGTAGACACTTTGCAGTTTCAAACAATACCTTATTCTTATCTGTATGATCAAAAATCACTGACTATTTTTAGTTCTTTTCGCATCATCAAGAAAATACGAGACCGTTGCAACCCCAGGGGGTTAAAAATAACCACCCTGCAATGTTCTGGGAATGTTATTTTCCGGTTGCAAAAGAATAACCTAAAAATAACCATCAGGAAACGTTCTGTGTAGGTTATTTTTGGGTTATTTTAAAAATAACCACCCTGCAACGTTCTGGGAATGTTATTTTCCGGTTGCAAAATAATAACCTAAAAATAACCATCAGGAAACGTTCTGTGTAGGTTATT
>NW_015660059.1:364-519 GCF_001515625.1 Sinocyclocheilus rhinocerous | reverse complement strand
ACCAATTTGCTGCTGACCTTCGATGATCCTATTCAACCATACTAAGCAAAAATTACACAAACTAACAATTCTTCTTCTTTTATTGCTGAAGAGTGTTGAACTTTCTTCTTCTGCGTTCTACTGTACAGACGTGAATTTACATTTCCTTCAGCCTG
>NW_015660059.1:0-163 GCF_001515625.1 Sinocyclocheilus rhinocerous | reverse complement strand
GGAGTAACGCAATATTGTAATGCATTACTTTTAAAAGTAACTTTCCCCAACACTGGAAACAGGTAATAACAAGACTAGACTAGACTATGAAAACACAAAATGGCTCTGTAAAGCAGCTATCACTAATGCCGAGTTCACACTGCACGATTTTCAAACTCGTCGG
>NW_015660058.1:0-483 GCF_001515625.1 Sinocyclocheilus rhinocerous | reverse complement strand
CAGAAACCTCATCAACTGAGAAGATTGACATGCCTTGAGTCTGGCACCTTAGACCACTCGGCCATTCTGATTAATTCTCCAAAAGATGTGAAAGGCAAATCTATCAGTGGAGTTGGTCAGAAGCAAAATAAATGATCTAAAATATATAATTTACTGTCTCAGAATTACTTCAAATTCTACTTCTAGACTGTTCACTCTAAAAGAGCCTTTGTCAGAAGTGGGATTTGAACCCACGCCTCCATTTGGAGACCAGAAACCTCAGTAACTGAGAAGGTTAATGAGCCTTGAGTCTGGCGCCTTAGACCGCTCGGCCATTCTGACATAAACAGGCAAAGATGTGAAGGGCAACCCTATCCCTGGAGTTGGTCAGATGGCAAAATAAAGGATCCAAAATATGAATATTGCTGTCTCATAATTACTTCCAAATCTACTCCTAGCCTGATCACTCTAAAAGAGCCTTTGTCAGAAGCGGGATTTGAACCC
>NW_015660057.1:372-573 GCF_001515625.1 Sinocyclocheilus rhinocerous | reverse complement strand
CTCGTGGGTCATTTTGACCCGGCCATAGGAATGAATGGAATGTCCGAGAAAAAAAAACAGCATTTTTTAAAATTTATTTGATTTTTTTTTTCACTATATAATATCTGACACAATCCAGAAAAGATGCATACCCAAACAAAGGGCTGAGACTACAGAATGTCCCCAATGCACAAAAAACTCACATACCCACACACACAGGCA
>NW_015660057.1:0-279 GCF_001515625.1 Sinocyclocheilus rhinocerous | reverse complement strand
CACACACACTCCCATTGAAACACATTATACCATTTATGCTGTTTCTGCTGGGAAATGACTGTCATTTTGAAATTTTTTTTGACTTAACAGTTCAATTTGAGTGATGGGGTGGAGACCAATGAGTTTATATCATATTTATATTTTTTAATTTATCTTTTATATTTATAACATATTTATGAAACTGTATGAATATGCATGTGTTTGGATTAAAATTCAGTATACATTTAAAAAAAATTTTTTTTTTTTTACAAAATATAGTTTTTTTTTAAATGTTTTGAT
>NW_015660056.1:0-1492 GCF_001515625.1 Sinocyclocheilus rhinocerous | reverse complement strand
TTCGGTCGGTGCCTAAAAAGTATCAAACTCGATACCCAGCCCTAGGAACCGGTTATTTTGATACCCAACTCTATTTATAAAATAAGTACACTGCCGTTCAAAAGTTTGGGATCAGAACGATTTTTTATGTTTTTTACAGGAGTTTCTTCTGCTCGTCAAGGCTGCATTTATTTGATTAAAAATACAGGAAAAAATGTAATATTGTGAAATATTATTATGATGTAAAATAACGTTTTTTATTTTAATATACATTAAAATATAATTTATTTCTGTGATGCGCAGCTGTATTTTCAGCATCATTACTCCAGTCTTCAGTGTCACATAATCTTCAGAAATCATTCTAATATGCTGATTTTGTATCAGTGCTGAAACTGTTGCCGCTTCATATTTTTTTTTTAGAACCTGTGATACTTTTTTCAGGATTCTTTGATGAATAAAAAGATAAAAAGAACAGCATTTATTCAAAATAGAAATATTTTTTAACAATGAACACTACCGTTCAAAAGTAAAAAAATGTAAACTTTTATTCAGCAAGGATGTGTTAAATTGTTAAGAAGTGATAGCAAATATTTCTATTTCGAATAAATGCTGTTCTTTTGAACTTTTTATTCATCAAAGAATCCTGAAAAAAGTATCGCAGTTTCCAAAAAAATATATTTGATAGTTGATAATTCTAATAATAAATCAACATATTAGAATGATTTCTGAAGATCATGTGACACTTTATACTGGAGTAATGATGATGGAAATTCAGCTTTGCATCACAGAAATAAATTATATTTTAAAGGATATTAAAATAAAAACCATTATTTTATATTGTAATAACATTTTTCAAGATTACTGATTTTTTCTGTATTTTTAATCAAATAAATGCAGCCTTGATGAGCAGAAGAGACTTCTTTAAAAACATTACAAGATCCCTAACTTTTAACCGGTAGTGTACATCTTTTAGAAGTGTCTGGTGTTGATGTTAGTGCTGTATGTATTTATTTACAGTGTAACGATCCAGTGTATTGTTTTAATGCTGGTCTCACTTTCAGTATTTCTCTCCGCAGCAAAACGAGATTCTCGCAGAAATCCAGAGGAGAGAGGAGGAGAGACGAGAAGAGAAGAGAAAGAAAGAGATGGCCAAACTGGTGAGATCTTTGTTCATCTGAGAAAACAAAACAAAACCAAACCAAGCCAGTTACTGCAACCAAATGTACAATATTGTGTCTTCCTTCATAAAATACTAAGGCTTGTGGGTTTAATCAGGTTGTGTTATATCAGATACAATATTTAAATATTTAATTATATAAACAGTATTAATTTTCACAGCTTTGGGCCTTTTGTATTGTTATTCTTCTTATTATATTCTAATAGTATTTATAATATTCATAATATTTAAACATTATAGTTTAAATATATTAGAATTTAAATATTATAATTGTATTTATAATATTTATATAATTTTTAAATAATCACACGGGCCTATTTTATTATTATATTTATA
>NW_015660055.1:797-939 GCF_001515625.1 Sinocyclocheilus rhinocerous | reverse complement strand
ACTACCTTTTCTAGTATCTTGGACAGAAAAGGGAGATTCAAGATCTGTCTTTAATTAACTAGTTCTTTGGGGTCAAGTTGTGTTTTTTTTTATGAGAGGCTTAATAACAGCCAGTTTGAAGGTTTTGGGGACATATCCTAAT
>NW_015660055.1:0-123 GCF_001515625.1 Sinocyclocheilus rhinocerous | reverse complement strand
ATATCTAAAATGCTAGAAAAGAGAGAGTCCATAGTTTCTGTTACATCATCACGTTGTTCTGAGGTATTGGATATGCTAAGGAATTGAGATATATCAGGAAGATTACTTACAAAGCAGTCTTTT
>NW_015660054.1:0-856 GCF_001515625.1 Sinocyclocheilus rhinocerous | reverse complement strand
ACTAAAACTAAAATTAAAACAGGCCGCCAAAAACAACACTAACTACAAACACCGTTTTGTGATTCATTTTTCATTGATTTACAAATAAATTGTTTTGCAGAGCAGATTTGTTATGTATTTATTTATTCAGAGATTCATAAATTAACAAATTTTTTTTTTTTTTAAAGATGGACTTAAATGGTACAGCACCACAAAACACATGCAAACTGCAGTCAACAAGCTAATCTTGAACATTTCCTAATGTGGGGAAAGTGAAAATTACTATGATGCATATTTCACAATATATTTAAGCTTCATGCATGTCTTTGTAAAGATATTAAATTTTTAAAGGAAAACATTGTCTTTTTTCACCATTACTCACTGTGGAACCATTTAATCCCACTTTATGCGTTTCAATGAGGAATCCCTCTAACTACAAACTTTGATACATTTTCTGAGTGAAATTGTTCAAGTTAGTAAGTAAGGTAAAAGCACACAAAGAACTTATTAATTTACCACTATATTTAGATAGGGCTACAAGATCAGAGTTGATGCTCATCAGGGACGGGAGAACTTCCTCAGTTCAGCGGTAGAGAGCAAGATTTCAGTGTCTTCAAGTAGACTGTAAACAAGAAGCTAGATTATGTTACATAGGCTAAGTGTAAAATGAAAAAAGGAAAAATGTGAGGTGAGGTGAGGTGATCTAAACGTAGTTTTGACTAGTGTGTCTTTTTACAGTCCTTACATGTCCTGTGTGGCTGGGGTTAAATGTTATTAGTACAGGTGATGAGCGCTAGCAAACATCAGTAAAAGGAATTTAAACACTTCTGTCACTGAATGAATATATTGGTGTTTTACTTCTTTAAAATATATTTTT
>NW_015660053.1:0-1258 GCF_001515625.1 Sinocyclocheilus rhinocerous | reverse complement strand
TTTTCCCCAGGAGAGTTTGCCAAAATCTGTTCAGAATGACAAACAACACACGCAAAATAATTATGACATTACACATTTTGCTTATTAATACTTTTTCAGACGTATACATCTGACGAGAACAGTGCCACTTCATTAGCCTGTCACAACTGCAAACTCAGTTTCTTTCTGATGATCACTACTACAATACAGAGGAAGCTGACAACATCTGCTTAAATAAAACCAGTACAATAACATTAAGCGACTTTGAATTGAACAGTTACAAAAATGAATTTGCACCCTTGCTTAAATTCAACAAACAGTGACGAGCAGTGAAGGGAACTTTATGAAATACCAAAGCTTGCTTCAGCCAAAGTGCTGCTAGGTCCCCCTTCATTGTTGTTGTTCAGTTGATTTACTCCATTCTTGTGAGCAGGTAAAGCTGTGCCAGGTTTACTGTGGACATGCATCATCATCAGAGTCTATGAAAAGGGTTCGTATCCACGTTTCCATTGTCATTGGACGGTCGTAGTCACATTTCACGCTCACTTCTGGGCTTGATCGTGACTCTGCTGGGCTTCCTTGAGGCGAAAGTTAGTAGAGCAAAGCCAAGGCATGTTTCTGTTTAAAATTTAACTTTTAATTAAATGAAATGTAGGCCTATTTTCCTGATGAGAGTTATAAGTGAAGCTGAAACACACGTGTGCTTGATGTGTGAAAACAACGATCATTGGTTCTCACATGTCTTCCGTTTACCATATTTAATGCATTTATTTACAGTTTTATAACTTTTCTCTGTTACTCCTATCCCTAGACAATCTTCACATCTGGGACGTAACAAAGACTAAATAAAAATGCAAAAATGGAACGAGAACGAGTAATCAAGTAGAAGTACAAGTAGTCTGTTTACGCTGTACAAATCCCCCGAAATAATCCTCAAGTACAGTAATCAAGTAAAATTACTCAAGTATGTTACAGCCCTGTCCTGTTGCAATCTGATATGGATTCTGATCACAGTAATATAAGCATAAAGCAATGTAAGTCACTTTGGATAAAAGCTTCTGCCAAATGTGTAAATAAACAGAAAACAAGCCCTGTGTAGCTGTGGTTTACAGTTATTTTACAACAGCTGAAATACCAGAATATTAAACATCATTGCCTGAGTCTGAAATCTTTAAGTCAAGTCCAAAATGAGCGAACACACAGCTGCTTCTGTCATTTTCATTTTTCAATCGAGCCAGTTTTTCCAGTCAGCTTCAGGGTGGATCTTAGCGGCGTGCCG
>NW_015660052.1:598-4888 GCF_001515625.1 Sinocyclocheilus rhinocerous | reverse complement strand
GAGACAAAATACAGATACTTGGTTCACTAGAACATGACAATATTTAATGCTATTTTTAAGGTTGGAAATGAAATAATATATATATATATTGAATGTATTTATGTATATGTACATGTATATGTATATGTGTGTGGCTGTACATACACATGTCGTTGTTTTTTGGTGTTTGGCTTAGTGTTATGTTAAAATCATTATTATACTCATACCTTTTGTTCTTTTAATATTTTGAATTGTTAATTTCTTTTATTTTCTTAAAAGCTTTTAGCTTTTCGTTTTAATTACTTTTTCTTATTTGTGTATGTTTTAATTGTTTTTAGCTTTATTTTTTTGTTTTCATTTAAATGTTTAGTTTTGAAATGTTGTATGCATTTGTCATTTTTATTTAATTTATTTTATTTTCTTAAATGTGTATATATAGTATTTATAGAGTTTTAGCTTTTAGTTTTAATTACTTTTTCTTATTTGTAAGTCGCTTTGGATAAAAGCATCTGCTAAATGACTAAAAGTAAAAGTAAGTTTTTTTTAATGACAAAATATTTGTCTTTTATTCACACAAATAAAAAAATATTATTTTGGTAATCAAGTTATCTACTGGTTATTTTGACAATTGAGTAATCTGATATTTTTTAGTAATATTAATAGACCTAAGAGAAAAACAGGCTTTAGTATGACTATTTATATATAAACTAACGATGAGGCAGTAATAATTGGTTCAAATAAAGTATCAAAACCAAGTAATTACATGGTTTTATTGAACAAGACTGATAAAATAGGCCTACATAATGTAATATGCCTACACAAAATATGAACATAACCAACTTAAGTACATTAAGTATTATAACAAATACCTGCAGAGGGCACCAACGGTCTGGCGATGCTTCACTTTACAGCGTGATTCAAGGATGTTTAAATCCATTTAATTTTGATATCTTGCCACATGCAAACTCAGAGCGAGGGTTTAAACTTTTATTTTGAAATTGCAATGTACAACAAATTGCATATTTAGAAATATGTTGGTGTATTCTCCTGTGTTAGCAAAGGTTTATAAATTATTTACATTACAAATCTAGTGAGATAAAGCACACAGATTTCCCAGATGAACGTTAAGCAACCCAAACTCACAGCATATGCAGAGGAAGAGTTTGTCGACCAAGCTGCTGAGATGAAGATGCGCACCACGCTTGTAAATGACAACAGTGCAACACAAAGTGCGTCAGACTTTCTATGCATTCCCAAAGCACGTGATTGGAAACCCAAACAAACAGAACGTGTACAAAACAAACTTTATACTGACATCGCAAGACCGCTTTCACCTCAAGGAGTATCATTGTCACGTTTAATATCACGAGATCTTGTGCGCGCTCCCGAAATGGCTCTGTTTTTATATCAGACACGCTGCATTAATTTTGCGTGCAAAGACTGTTTTAACGAGAAAAAAATAAAAAATAATAACACTAATTTCATATATACTGCCTTTAAAAAATTCAAGTACTCTTCACATCTCAAAAATATGGCAGTTTTCAAGGGTTTTCCAGGACTTACATTTCCAAAAGTCAAATTCAAGTACTTCAAGCACTTTAAGCACCTTGTACGAACCCTGTCAATCTCAGACAAGCTCAGTACCGACTTGTTTTCTTTTGGTTTATTTTCGCGAATTTAAAAGTGTGCAAAGGATTGTGGGTGACAGATACATCCAATGTGCCTCATTTACGAAACGAACGTACGACAGAAAAATGGGGCTACGATTGTTTCTACGCAAAACTTGCAATTTATCAATATGGACGTAAGTGGTGGCTACGATCAAATCTCACATCTGGCCTCAGCTCGTGTAAGTTTTTGAGTTAGCCTAAACTTGCGCGCAGCATATAAATCTGGTAGAGAATTGTAGAATGACAGCATTTTGTTCATTTAGGTTATTTTCCTGACCGACAAACAAAGCTTTTATTTTATTTTTATTTTTTTTCTCGGGGGGGGTTTAGTTTTTTATATACGCAAATAGCAGCATAAACAACAGACCATGTGGATTCACACATTGTTGCATCACGCACCTCATTTCAGCGTTGCTAACTTATCATTTCAGCCTTTAATCAAACTAAAATGCAGTCAATCAAACATAAGTTACACTGCTCAGTGTAAAAGGTCCACTGTAAAATCAGAGTGCAGTGCCGAAATAAACATTTTTGCGCATGTGAAGGATGATCTTTTACATGGATATTGGAACACAAGTGAAGTACAAAGCCTTGTTTACATCATGGATAATAGTTAACAACCAAATGTTACATGGCAAAAAATGGAAACATTTGGATTTCGAATGAGAGAGGCTTGTGAGCCCAATGCCGCTTAGTTTCGCTTTAATAAATAAAATTTAGCTTGATGTTTGTATTCTGTTTATAATGAATGCCCCTATAGACTAATTTGTGTTTTACTTTATAGTTTAATATAAAATTTTACAGCTACTAATTTTTCATTCTTGTTCTGTAATACCGTTAAATTTAAAGGGTTTGTTGTGGATTAAGGAGAACTAAATAGGCTATATAGTGTTTATAATGTTTGTAAATGTTTTGTTATATTTACTGGTGATATACATATAAATTAATACCATTGTTTGTTATTATAAGGTTAAAGGGTGTTTTTAGAGTAAGATCAATTTCGCTTTCATGAGATTACTTCCTCTTTTTGGCCAGGTTACATTTTTCCTGGTTGTAAACTCTAGGGCGAGACTTCTAAACCGGGGTGTTTTTTGGGACGTGATATTCAAATGATTGTTTTCTGCCGCCACATTTATCAACGTACGATCTTTCGTATGATGGGATTGACGGCATACGAATGTTTCATGAATCACACTTTGGATTCACGCTCGGATCTGCGCTCGTTTCTACGTTGGAGAACATGTCAACATATTCTGTTTCACCAAATACACAAAATAATGATATTTAAAATAGCATCATATGACCCCTTTAAGACATAACCCACTGTTTTTATGAAAATACTTGCCTAGATGAGTATTTTGAGATAATTTTGTGTGTTAGTGTCTTTTGAAGCGCAAGGAGACTCTGTCCCGGGATCAAAAGAGGATTCAGATGTGAATCGGAAAGAAAAGAAAGAAAGAGCGTTATTGCCAGGTATGTTTACACATACGAGGAATTTGTTTTGGTGACAGAAGCTCCACAGCACAAACAGAATGACAGTGACAAGACAACCGATAATAAAAAGAATAAAAAATAGAACAAGTAAATAGGAAATAACAATATACAAAATAGACAATAGATGGTATTTGTGTGTACAGGTATGTTATGTACTAATAACATATGGAGTAAATACGTTTATTTAGAAGCAGTAGCAGACAGACAGTCAGAGATCATGGGTGCAGGTGAAAGATTCCTCTGGTAGCGCAGAGACTGCAGCACGTAATCCAATAGATTCATGGCAGGAAAATAATCCAGCGCATGAGCAAAGAGCAAAACCAGAGGGAGAGAGAAACGCTTGCCAGGGGTGTATTCCAGAAAGCAAGGTTAATTTACCATCTGCTAAACCCTGAACTCTCGGTTGATTAACCCAAACCTTGCTTACTCGAGGTATGTGGTTCCAAAAACGCTTCCGGGAGTAAGTTCATTCAACTCAGAGTATGTTCACACACAAGACATTCTAAACAGAGCGTCAAATCAACGAGTCACTATGGAAACGGACGCTAAGAAAAAGCGCACCGTACTGCTTCTTCTTCTTCTTCTGTTCAAAGGCCATTTACATACTTTGTCCATATTGCCACCTAATTGATGGTTGTGCAATCATTTGTCATATTTTTTAAAAACACTAGAACCGCCACAGGGTAAATTTTACCTGTGGCTGTTTTTCAAATGAACATAACAGATTTTCAATAAAACATTCAAGTCTCCCAGTCACTGACTTTTACTAAAATTGTGTAATTTACAATCCCCTGTTGTTAAAAATTGTTAAAGGTGACATATCATGAAAATCTGACTTTTCCGGGTTTTAAGTGCTATAATCAGGTCCCCGGTGCATCTACCAACCAAGGAAACGTGAAAAAGATTAACCCAGTAACTTTGTTTTGGTAAGCCTTTTTCTGCAAGCGTCTGAGAAAACGAGCGCGTCTGATTTCGCTCCCTTGGTGACGTTGCAAAGGGATATCATTATAATATTACAGCCCCTTAATCTGTAAATTTACATGGCGCCGTCATTTTGATTTCGCAATTGACAACTGTGTACCAGCTCTAATGCCATGGCGAAAGTTTGAGCAAAACATGCTAACTGTTCTGTCTTTGGCTGCACTGA
>NW_015660052.1:0-128 GCF_001515625.1 Sinocyclocheilus rhinocerous | reverse complement strand
CGTTGCAAAGGGATCTCATTATAATATTACCGCCCCTTAATCTGTAAGTTTACACCCATGGCGCCGTTATTTTGATTTCACAATTGACAACGGTGTACCAGCTCTAATGCCATGGCGAAAGTTTGAGC
>NW_015660051.1:1725688-1729509 GCF_001515625.1 Sinocyclocheilus rhinocerous | reverse complement strand
TTTCCAAAGGGTGCCGCGACTGAAAAAAGGTTGGGAAACACTGATATAGGCTATAGTCAATGGTTAAATATTAGAAGAAAAAAAAATCATACAGACAGTAGTATTGGTAGTGATACTTGCCTTTAGTCATAAAAAAGAGGTCATTAAACACATATTAAAAATATACCGTCTTCATGTTGTTTCTACATTAATTTTAAGATTGAATGTGAAATTATTGCAATTTAAAAGTACATAAAAAAAATATATATTAGGAGGGATTAATCACAATGGAATTTATTTCAGAAAAAAATGTGTGATTAATTAGTTAATTTTTAATCGATTGACAGCACTAATTATAATATAATAGAATAATTTCACTGTAAAATAAAAAAGTCAAGCATTTAAATAATTAGTATATAATTATTATTATTATTTTTTTTTTTATATATATAGAATGTGTCGTCTTCTACATGTGAAACACTTTTAAATAAAAAATAACTGTCTTTTTGGAGGAAAAGCATAAGAGTATTTGCATATACACAAAATATTAATATGAAATGTAACTATTTCATAATAACATTCAGCCAAAATGCATATATTATTTTGAATTTAAATAAGAATTTCAGAAAGATTTAATATTAAAGATACAAATGCAAATTAATTTCAGTCACAATGAATCTTCAAAATGAGCCAGTCAATCAGGACACATGACAAAACAATCAAGATTTCCCTTGTTGGACGGCAAATCAGTGCAGGCATTGAAGATGGCCTGTTTGATAATAAATTGATAACGTTACACAGTGAAATCATGAGTTACACATTTCATTCTGTCTCCCTTCATTATGAAGAAGCTGTGATCCCTCAGATAACTTGTCAGACAAGGGCCGGGAGACATAGGGATTACGCTTCAGAAAAGAGCTGAGAATGTGTTTTCAAATTAATCGACAAGTAAATATTTAGCAGCACTTAAGAAGAAAGTTGAATAATTTAGGGGCTATCTGTGATTCAGAGGCTGCCATTGCAGATGGAGACACCCCGGAGCAGGAAGGGGCGGCTTTCATGTCTTTATGGTGCTACATTGCTCTTGTCACTTACACCCGCTCTGTGTTTGTCTCTGTGTGTTTATTATTTTGGCTTGCTCGTCTGGTGGAGCCGTGATGCAAAGTTGAGCTGGCAGTAGTGCTCTTAGTGGTACAACCAACACAATTCTCTCATTCTGTAACCACACATACACACACATCCAAAATCTGACAAACAGGTAGGTGATATAAAGACATTAATAGTAACGGATCAGCCTGTCATGTAATGAAATGCATTTGCTCTGAAGATATCAGAAGACTTTAAGCGTTCCTCCGTGGACATGAGGATAGACGTTTTGTTAGACAGATAGTTGTAATGATATTTTTAGTGTATAAATGAACAACGCTTTTGAATTATGGCCCAAATGTTATAAATAGATAAGAAATCACTACATATGCAGCAATAATTTAATGCACTTGGAATCACTGTAACCGAGGTGGCATAACCAGATTATTCTTCCTCCCTCTTTTCTCACTCACACTCGTTTTGACAGCCTTGCACTCAATTTCTCATTCCCATCAGATTAAATTGGAATTATTTGAAGGATTAATCTTGGGAGAGAACCACAAGCTTTACGTCTGTTCTTATTTTTATAATTCACCTCAAGGTTATTACTGTTATGGGCATTACGAGGACCAGACAACGCTTGACCCGCCACTTTGTGGTTTTAAGGTTGTAATGCTAGCGCGCTCACACACACCAAGGTTTTTTATTCAGATACACACAAAGTCTCTCCGTACCCAGCTTTCTATCAGTAACCTCAAAAGCATGTGCCATTGTGTGTAGTTTAAAAAGTATGGTTTTATGACTGGCCTGTGTGACTCATTTCCATATTAGAGGAGTGAGAGGAAGAGACCCTGTATTTGTGGAGCATGATAATATCTGACAGTCTCATGAGGGATGGAAACATATCCCTTTTAACCAGTATGCACTTATATTTGAATGAAATTCCTGCCATTTTATATTTAGTATATGCACTCATATCTAAATCACTTCAATATATGAAGGAATTCAGTGCACTTATTCAAGATATGCATTAATGTAAATTTTTCATAGATAAGTGCAGGCGAATGTTAAGTAGCTATGTATAGTTTCTGAGTGGTAAATCATTATTATAAACGTGTTGCTTCATACTGGTAATTAACAATAGCAGTGCATACTTAAAACAGAGGCTATTATGTGTGCACTTTGTTAGTAATTGTTTTAATACACAGATATCAAGGGGGACCTATTAACCTAATAACGTAAGGATGGGGTGATTTACATGAGGCTCCCTGTAATCTAAGAGATTTATGAATAAATGCAGGTGTCCACAACTCTTGTGAAAGGTTAGACTGAAACTAGAGCAGGAGTGAGTTAAGGACACAGAGGCGTAGCATGTTTAATTCACTGACAAATTCCCGCAACCCACAGCCAACATCCGCACCATCATATTTTACTCACTCTCTTCCTTCTCACCCTCTCGCCTCAACTGTATTATACTGTTTCTGTAGTTCAATTTATTTTCACAATCAGTTCAAGGCATTTGGTTCAAAGCCTTGTGTTGTATCTGTGAAAAAAAAAGTGTTTTTGGCAAATAAGCGACCACACTAAATGGAGAATCAATACAAACAAGATCTGGCTTGTGTAACAACAGCTTCTTGTATCAAGCGCCTTCATTGACAACCTCGTTATTTCAGAAAGCAGCGCTCATTTGCCTATGCATTACCTAACCGCTTGAATCTCAGCCTCCTGCAAGTGAATTATTTAAAGAGTTGACTTAGTTCCAAGAGATGGAGGACAAGATCAGCTAATGACAGTTCACTCTGGATGCTCGTATGTCTCTATATGTTGTTTTAATGAGGTACTATATTGGATCCGTGCATTATGGTTTCTCATTTATTAAGTGATATTGTTTGTGTGTGTGCTGCTCTGTTTAGGGATACATAAACCTAAGGGTCTCTAGCGTTATAAGTGCTACCTATAGGAATAAAATAAGAAGATGAATTTGTCACAAGCATTATAAATTGTGTTGTGTACCATTTTTCTATAACTGCATGGACTGTAAATAACTTGGAGTACATTTTACAAGAAAATACTATTCTAGTCTTTCTACTTCTACTAATCTTTGTAATTACTTGTGAAATTTACTAGCAAATTTACTGTGCATTGTGTTAGAGACCACTGAGAGACAAATGTGCCCACAGTTGGATGGATAGAACGATAGAACGATAGAACCACACACACACACACACACACATACAAAGAGGCCTCACCTGAGGGGTCGTGGGAGTAATTGGATATCCAACTGGGAAATGTCATCTCTTGGTCCGCTGCTACTGACATACATATTGTACAGATCACTCTGTGTGTGTGTGTGTGTGGTGACCTGGTCAGTGGTGGGTGCATTTTATATGATGTGATATAAAAAGATGACCAATATGTGAGGCGACACTCTCTATCCTGAAGTATAAGAGCACTGCATCAGAATATGCTTCCTGCTGGATCACTGGGATGTAAATGGTTGTTTCACATGCTCTGATCTGTGTGCTGCAGAACCAGTGTGTGTGTGTGTGTGTGTGTGTGTGTGTGGTGACCTGGTCAGTGGTGGGTGCATTTTATATGATGTGATATAAAAAGATGACCAATATGTGAGGCGACTCTCTCTATCCTGAAAAACATCCCTCGGGACCATTGACTGTCTGTAGTGTTTATTGTAAGTTTTGGGGCTTTATTGCATTAGATGGCCAACAATAAGCACAACGTTTGTGAGCTTATAAAAA
>NW_015660051.1:1721371-1725327 GCF_001515625.1 Sinocyclocheilus rhinocerous | reverse complement strand
TATATTGTATTTTTAATCAAAAAATGTAGTCTTGTTGAGCAAAAATAATTCTTTCAAAAACACACAAGAATCTTACTGACACCAAACTTTTGAACATTAGTATATTTTGTGCCATTATGTTTCAATGTAAAGACAAACACCGCTTGGTTCCTGAATGGATATACCATTTTGAACAAATGGGTTGAGTGAATGGTTGAAATGACACGCTCATAAAGACACTATAAAGTAACTTATCGCCACCTACTGGTATAACCGTAACCTGCAAAATCAGTCAGTGAAAAGTCACCATGGAACAACATGCACAATAGATAATTATATTGTAGAGCTGCTTGTATTTATGAGATTGCTTTTATAATTAATTGATAAAAAAGACAATGTAAAGTAAAATGCTACCAAATACTTCAAGTTCATGCATTAAAATTGTCAACACATCTTCTCAGGCTTGACTGTGTAACATTAATAAAGGTGTTCAATGTAATAATCTCATACAACTGCCATGCTGCCGTGGGCCTGACATGTGAGGAACTATGGGCAGTCTGTGAAGATTTTGATCTGTCAAACAGCCATGAAAGCAGGACCCCCTTCCTGTTTGCCGGAGCACAGGCCCACCCCTGCGGTGATATTTACATGGTAATTAAGCTGTCTTTATTGGAGACCAGGTCTCTCGTGCTGCTGACCGACCATGGCCTTTCTGCCTGACCAAACAAGCATTAAATATCCAGACATTACAACATGTCAAGAGCTGGACACTGCACCCCTGAGCTACTGAGCTATTGAGTGTAGCTATTCAAGTATATTTAATCAAGCAAAGGAAAGAGACAGACAGAGGGAGAGAGGAGTAAAGCACATCTCTATTCACTATTCAAGGCTCCTCACGTTTGAATTTGAGGAACCTGCTGGGATTCTCATTTTCTGAGCACTTTTTAGTGCTCTTTGTTTTAGTGTTTCTTACTATAAATTGAACACAGCAAATAGCTCTGTATCCATTTGAATTGAACTTGTGAAGAACATCAGCAGCAGCAATGTCTTACCATAATTGGTGCACTTCAAAAACAGACACATAAGGCTATTTCTGCATATTTTCCTTTATATAATGAAGCTTGAATAAGTGAGGAAACAGAGCAATTTAAATAACAGTATATAAACAAAAAGAAAAACACTTGGATTTACTGCTAGTTACAAAACTCTAATCTAATCGTAGAAATAAAACTTTCATTTTTAATTTTGATAAATATGCCACCCAGAGTTGGCTGGTACTGCATATTCCTGAAGTCCTTGATTGGTTGGAAGCCAAGCTAACAAGATTAGTTACTGTGGATTTTCAGCTTTTACACTTCATATTGGTGGAGGTTCGTTGTGCGTTTGATCACCTAACATGCGATTACGTTTTCCCAGTGTGGATTAGCTTCCTCCGAGGGGTCTTGTACGCTAGGTGTATCTCTGCACTGTAAGAAGCTTAGCGGAGAATGTGTGCAGGGTAATAGCTTTAGTTTTCTGTGCCGTTTTAGCTCCAAAAATCAGATTTCTTCCCAAAGTTTGACATACAAACTGTGATTTGTCATAGAGGCACAAATCCAAGGTCGAGCTTTAGAGGTTTAACTTCACAAGTTACATACATTACATACATATTCAACATAAATGGAACTCCGCCGCAGACATGCTACTGTAGTTAGTATTGTATGAGCACGGTGAAGTATGAAGCAGCCGTGTGTGCGAGCACGTGTTTGTGTGAAAGCAGGAGATTCGGCGTACGCACTAAACTGTTCAGAATTCATTGGAAAGTCACGACCCGTTCTTCATGATATTGCTGAGATGCTGGATAATAGAGTCCTGCATTCTGCTGGTGAGGTGATATTTCCCTGATATGTAATTTTGCAATATATAGCGTAATGATGTAAGCAAACATCTCTCTCGCTCTCTTTTCAGAGTCACTGACTGGTCTGCTCGCTCAGCAGAAATAACAATAGGCTGATTTAAAAGCAAAGTCCATGCATTTGTAAACAGGCCAACAAACACGCACACACAGACACAATATGAAATGCACTCATCGCCAGGTAGACCTTTTTGTTCAGTGCACTCTTTTATTTTTAAAATGATGCTTGGCTAATACATTATAATCATGACCAGTGCTGTGACCCTTATCCAGACGCATTCCATTCATGCTCATTCATAAATTTGGCCTCCTACCGTACAACCTAATCCATATCCTGCCCATGGTTGAGCAAATTTCAGAAGTGAAGAATTGGCTGCATTTTCCATTCATCTGTTTGAATTTGAATTGAATAGATCACACCAAACAGGAAGTTGAATTGAAATGACAGAAAGAGGGATTTAATGAGGGATTTACAATTCAGAGAAATTTAACACGGCCACTGCATTTTGGGAAAATAACAGTTTTTCCATCCAGGGCCACAATTAAATAAAAAATGATATAAATCTATCTTTCCATCCATCCATCCATCTATCGTTCTATATATAGTTCTGTCTATCGTTCTATCTATTGTTCTGTCTATCGTTCTATCTATCCATCGTTCTATCTATTGTTATATCTATCATTCTATCTATCTATTGTTCTACCGTTCTATCTGTCATTCTATCATTTTATCTATCATTTTGTCTGTTTATCTATTCTATCTGTCATTCTATCATTTTGTCATTCTGTAGTTCTGTCTGTCATTCTTTGTCTATCATTCTGTTTATCTGTTTGTAGTTCTGTATCTGATGTATTGCTCTGTCTGCCTGTCTGTCTGTCTGTCTGTCTGTCTGTCTGTCTGTCTGTCTGTCTGTCTGTCTGTCTGTCTGTCTGTCTGTCTGTCTGTCTATCTATCTATCTATCTATCTATCTATCTATCTATCTGTCATTCTATCTGTCATTCTGTCTATTGTTCTGTCAGCCTGTCTATCAATCTTTCTGTCTGTCTGTATGTGTATCTGTGAAGCCTATAAACCTTAACAATGTAAGGCTTGATAAAGTCTTGACAACTTTTGCTTTTCTAGTAAAAATGGCAGTAAATGGCATTTTTATTCAAATTTAATTCTTTACATTTTAATTTAATTAAACTTCTTTACATTTCAAATTTAAATTCTCAGTTATGTTCTGAATAAAGCACCAGCCTGGTCCTGCCATACAACTGTTGTGAACTCGCGTCTTGACTTTTACTCTTTTCAAAGCTTACCCAATATTTCCTGAAATGACCTGAGGGTTAGTTTATTTTGAGAGTCTCTCCTGTTGAATCTTCTCTGTTAACCTTTTTCAACTGCATCTCTAATCACACACAACCTTGCAGATGTGTATTAAGATGTTACAGTAAAGTCAGATACCCAACAGATTACGGAGCTCTGCATGCAGCTGTCAGGTTGAGTTTGTTATGGGAACCATTTGCTCATGGCACTGCATGCATCCCAGGTCTGCCATGTTGTGCTCCATGTTGAGCAATGAGCATGCTCTCTCTCTCGCTCTCTCTCTCTCTCTCTCTCTCCTACAGATTCTTGAGTGCATCAGGGGGTAACACTTTAGAATACAGTATTCGTGTTCAGTGTTGTTATATGGTGTAATTTCACTTTTACACTAAAAGTGCGGAATAAAAAACCCGCCGAATTGTCTGGACTCCGCCCTTCAATGACTGCTGCCTCACAATACGACGACGCCATTTTTTCTTCAAGCGACCGAGACGTTAAGTTGGATTGCTTTTCTCTTTATAAAAGTACACAGGAAAAATATTTCTGTTGATAATTTTACTCAAAATATGATTGGTCGTGAACACATTTAGAAATTACTAACTGCGCGTGTTTTTGTCAGGTTTAGTGTTAAGTTCGTGTTCGTGAGGTGCAGAGATGTAACGTTAAGTTACAGAAGAGTGTGAAAGTTTCTCATGCCGGTTCGATTTCCTGAAAAAAGGTGATTAATGTTACGTGTAAAATAACTTTTTGGAATGTGCTTACAATTTATGTTATAT
>NW_015660051.1:1709657-1713681 GCF_001515625.1 Sinocyclocheilus rhinocerous | reverse complement strand
AGGCCTGGTTTTACTACGAGTCTGGCACTGAAGTCTGAAGCAGCCACATTTGGGCGGTTTTCTTCTCAAATGAGATAATTCATCAAATGGTAAATTTATATTTGTTTTTGAAAGCATTGAGTGTGGCATTTCGCTGTTTCCGTGCTTTGAAACGGTAATAGTGGGACTGTTAAACATTACATGCTAACAATTTCGTTTTTGTGACGCATAACACCGTGTTGAAGTGTCTGTCTCGCCCGCTGCAAATGAGCAGTCTTTCTGCAGACAGAGCTGGCATAACGCGGAACATTTACCAGTCATTTGATTGACGTTATCTAATGCAAAACTCTGAAATTAGAGCGCGTTTAAAAACTTCCATTCGCCATAGGCTTAAGTGTGAACTGCGTAATCTGTACGTTGCATGAAATTTTCATTTTTGAACTAAGCCTGTAATAAAAGAATGTGGCCATATGCGTCACCCAAGATGCGTGCTAATGCCAGGTGTGAACAGAGCCACTGTGTGACTACACAATCAACTTAGCAGAATGGTTCCTGAGAGAGATATTGTTGTCATTAATTGTTTTTTTTTTTTTTTTTTTTCAAGAAGCCAAGTTCCTGGCTTCTCCCAACACCTTCAAGGTTTGCCCTCGGAATTAGCTGTGAAGGAGGATGAAACCGATTTCTAAGGTTAGACTACATTTCAGAATAAGATTATCTATATTAATGCTTTATCTATATTCTGTGTTCATGCATTTTTTTGCTAAAGTTGTCATATCTGTTATTTAGAATGGGACAGCGATATTGCATCAATTGGTCTCCAACTTCATTTGATTCCACCATCACCACAAGGCTGCAAGGGACCTGGAAAAATGTCGTCCTATCAAGCTGAAAAACATCTTCAAAAAGGTACATTTGGACATTTCTGTCACTACCTATTGTCTGCCTCAAAATATTGCCAGATGGGTTGTATATGAAAGACTAATGTAAATAAAATCAGTTGGAGAGCTGACCTTGAGTGTTATTTTTGTCTTTGATCTGCAGGCACTAACAAGAAGAATACCTTGAAGAGACCACACAGCCATACCTGCTCGCTGATGGGACAACGAGGAACATCATTCATGGATGCTACACAACTGTCAAATCTACCTGTCATATTTGTTCATGTCTAGGTAAATTTGATGATTTTGTGTTTTATTAACTATTTTATGTTTCTGTGCAACACTTAATGAATGACTAATTAACCTCTACACATCTGATATAGTCATTCAAGGGACAGAAATCTTATATTCTAATATCTTCAATTGTGTTTCAAAGATAACAAAAGTCTTGGCTGAGTAAACTGATGAAATTTTCATTTTTGAACTAAGCCTGTAATAAAAGAATGTGGCCATATGCGTCACCCAAGATGCGTGCTAATGCCAGGTGTGAACAGAGCCACTGTGTGACTGCACAATCAACTTTTTGATTATTGTTGTCTTTTTGAGATATTGTTGTCATTAATTCTTTTTTTTTCTTTTCAAGAAGCCAAGTTCCTGGCTTCTCCCAAGACCTTCAAGGACCCAATTGACCTCGGAATCAGCTGTAAAGGAGGATGAAACCGATGTCTAAGGTTAGACTATATTTCATATAGACCGGGAAAAATGTCCTCCTATCAAGCTGAAAAACATCTTCAAAAAGGTACATTTGGACATTTCTGTCACTACCTATTGTCTGCCTCAAAATATTGCCAGATGGGTTGTATATGAAAGACTAATGTAAATAAAATCAGTTGGAGAGCTGACCTTGAGTGTTATTTTTGTCTTTGATCTGCAGGCACCAACAAGAAGAACACCTTGATTTCATAGAAGAGACCACACAGCCATACCTGCTCGCTGATGGGACGACGAGGAACATCATTCATGGATGCTACACAACTGTCAAATCTACCTGTCATATTTGTTCATGTCTAGGTAAATTTGATGATTTTGTGTTTTATTAACTATTTTATGTTTCTGTGCAACACTTAATGAATGTGACTGACTAATTAACCTCTACACATCTGATATATGTTTTAAAGTTGCCACTTTGCCCATTTGTTAAATAAACGTTGAAATTTATACATCTGTCTGAAGACTCTTGATTTTATGTCTAATCTTCACCATACAAACCATACAATAGCATTTTTTTGTTTGCACTGAAAATAATACTTTATTAATAACACTTAAACAACACCAGGAACACCAGGGGTGTTAAATACCCCATAGTGTAAAATTTGAACAACAATAGCAAGTGTAACACTTTACACTTGGAGTGTAATTTTTCTACACTGTAAGGTGCTATATTAACACTAAAAATTCAACACTACGAACGGTGTACTTTTAACACTAGACAGATTGGGACCATATATGATCTTTAGTAGTGTTAAAATCGACACTTTAAGTGTTAAATTGACACTGCGTTTTTTACTGTGTACTAAGAGCTGCTATACAGGTTCATAATTAATGTGAATTATGCATAATGTATAATTAATTCTAAACTGAAGATCATGGTAACCCACTAGTAATGACTCAAGTATTACCAAATCCTTCTAAAGGAACTACTAATTATTTTGATCAGTATTCTAAAGTGAAGATCTCGGTAGCCCACTAGTAATGGCTCAAGTGTTACCAAATCTAGCAAAAAGAATTACTATCCAGAATCTTACAAAAACCTCAAAAGCTTACAATGATTTCAGTAATTACTAGAGAGTTATCGTGTTATTCACTTTAGAATACTGATCCAAGTAATTAGTAATTCCTTCTGAAGAATTTGGTAATACTTGAGTCACTAGTGGGTTACCATGACCTTCACTTTAGAATTAATTATACATTATGCATTATTCATATTAATTATGAACCTGTTTACAGTAGTTCTTAGTGGTTCTTGGGGTGGTATGGAAAAAATAGTAGCTCCTGATTAACTAATAGTGAACTACCACATTAGATTAAGCACTATTACTTACAAATTCATTAATCAGAATTTCTTGTTAGTTACTAGTAGCTACCAGAGTGCTAATATTGTGTTACACATGTGTTCTTGTGTAGTTATTCATTAATGACGGAACAGTATTCTAAAGTGTTACCTATCAGGGAATCTTCAGTACTTTTGTGCTGGTTTTGTTCACAGTCCTGACAGAGTATTGTTTAGTCACCACTTTAATTTGTGTTTAAAAAAAAGAAAAACACCCCAAATATTCTTTATCTAGGCAGGTCAGGTACTTGAAAACACAGCGCCCACCTGGGATTCAGACTACTTATCGGTGGGGGTTCAGTGCTGCTGAGCTCTAATGTTTGTAGAGTGCTTCTTAGCGCTTGCATTATCACAAACGCAGCACTTTACACTGGCTTTCCAAGCAATTTAGGACCATGGCATATATCTTCATTTGTATTCCAATGGATAAAGCTATTTGCTTGTATGTTTGTTAGAAATGATAATCATTGTAATTATTGTTATTAAAGTAACTATTATTTATCAATGAATGTACTATACAAATGAGAAAAAGTGTTACTTGGACTTAACTTAGATTAATACTTGGACAATCAAATTATTTCAATAGTAATTTTGTGAAGAACTCAGCGTGTCATGATGAGAATAATAATTTTTATTAGAGTCCAAAATGTATTTTACCTGGAAATAAGCTAAGTTTTAAGATTTTTTTAAAGGGGACATAACACACACAGTTTGACCCAGTCTCATGTTGATCTTGAGTACCTATAGAGTAGTATAGCATCGTTCATAGCTCGAAAGAATCTTTAGTTTTATCACATTTATACAAGAAAAATACTCCTGGAGGCGCGCCGTGGGCGGAGCTAAAGAGTGACGAGTACTTGCCCGACTTGCCAACAAAACACAGACATTTAATGCCTTTTCACTTACCGTCTGCAGTTCTGAATCATGACCGGGATCTTTTTTAGCTGGGACCGCTCCATCTTCCAGTATCAAACGATGTGCAAATCCAGTGCCAAACTGGGCCTTGTTTATAAAACGTTCGTCAACAAACACACTTGCAAAACTCCATTGCTGCCCC
>NW_015660051.1:1707882-1709442 GCF_001515625.1 Sinocyclocheilus rhinocerous | reverse complement strand
AAAAACAAACTGCATCCACTGTGCACGTAACGCTGGGTTCTTCGGTAAGCTGAACAAGGTTATTTTTCCCTTACAGCCAAAAACACACTTCTTTGGAGACATTCTTCTCGAGCGAGTCCCGTTCAGTGCAGCCGAATGAAGCGTGTTGATGGCCGCTCTCTTGCTCTCGCTCTGGTCTAGGTGTCTGCACGAGCCCACTCTTCTGAGAGAAATGCCCATACAAGGAGTTCCACCCTTCATTACGTCACGAAGAGCCAAGTTCGAAAAAAAAACTTTCCGAAACTTGTAAAAAACCGGAAGGAGTATATTTGACACAGAAATACTCCGTTCTACATTCATATCATTTTTTGAAACTTTGGCCATGTTTAGCATGAGAATCCAACTCTTTAACAGTGTAAATAACTCAACATGCATGAAATAGCATTAGACCTCCCCTTTAAATATAAATTAGGGATTGATTGAGAAGAAATATTTAGGAGTCTGCACTATTTCTTGGTGACTAATTAAATAAATGTAATCTTCTAAATAAATGTAATAAATGCAGCTTGAGGGCTGCTGTCAATTAAAGCAAAATTAGAGCATACCAAAAATTAAGACATTTTGAAATGTGTTAATTATTCATTTAAAATTTTACTTTATTATGCTATATAATTTGTAATGTAAAGATGTTATTAAATAAGAAAATTGCATTTACACTAGTGGTTTCAGAATTGTGGGCCCCTCTGTAGTCTTCTCAGTTTTAAACTTCTCTGAGAGATAATCTGCTGATTAGCCCAGTCTGTGAAAAAGTGTCTTGTTTGGGTACTAATCTCAAGGAATGTGGATACAGCCTGAGGAGTTATTTGCGTGTCTATTTGTTTGTTTCTGTTTGGAGCGTGTAATGGCAAAGCTGTGAATAATTGGGCCAAATTGTATTCTATTTACCAGACTCTGATAAAGGCCTCACAGGAATTCCACAAATTGATTAATTCAAACGAGGCAAAAATGTATCACCAGCTGCTGCTGAGCATCCCTCTCAAATGCATCAAAGGACCTTATTTTAGGTCACAACAGACAGGCCTCCAGGAACAAGGCTAATATGCTTCTAATATGCTGATTTGGTGCTCAACTAAAAAAATGTTTATTATTGTCCATGTTAAAAACAGTTGTGCTGCTTAAAGTCCCCATGAAATCAAAATTCAAGTTCTTTGGGTGTTAGTATCAATATGTTAGTCTTAAGGTTATCTATAAGGCATACCCTGTCAAATGCGGCTTTATGGAGCTCAACAGCTCTGAACGGCTCTAGCCCAAGCTGTGATATAAACGGACGCTATTGGCTATTTTAAAAAGGGGCGGGGCTGCTTGATATGTCCCGCCCTGTCTTCCTGTTTCAGTTAAAATGACGTCAGCACAGAGTAACGCTGCGTATTTCTAAGCATTTCAGGGGACCTTTAATGTTTTTGTGGAAACCATGATACTTAATTTCAGAATTATTTGATGAAAAACAAATAGAATTTATTTAAAATATTTTCCCACAAATAAAAGAAAGCTTCAATAATAATAATAATAATAATTATTATT
>NW_015660051.1:1702435-1706630 GCF_001515625.1 Sinocyclocheilus rhinocerous | reverse complement strand
GACCTTTAAAGTCCCCATGAAATCAAAATTTAAGTTTTTTGGGTGTTAGTATCAATATGTTAGTCTTAAGGTTATCTATAAGGCAGTGTGCTCCAAAACAGTGACAAAATTTGCATTTAGAAGATATAAGCATTCAAAGCTTGCAGTTCGTCACTTCCGCCAAAACGGCTCAACGATTTTATTTTTTTTTTTGACGTCACATCGTACTTCAGGTTCTCATCAAACTTTCTGTCCAATCAAATGCTCTCTAGAATCCGAAGCGGCCGCCCCTACACTATAAAATAGACGCTGAAGCCGCGGCTGAAATCGGTCACTTGTCCACAGAATTAGTATTTTCTGTACAGTGAATGGCACGTAGTGCTCTATATAGGGGACAGAGATCGATTCAAACAGTGTAAATATGCTTTCCACTGAGGAAAAAAGGAAGTCTGGTTTCGCGCTGTGTCACGCTAACCATCGCACCGCACACACACTCTGCTCCGGTCCAGAGACACGATAGCACGGAGCGGATCACATGCGCGAGTCGCGCAGACCACAAAATGTATCGGAGCTATTTGAATTCTACACAGAATGCTATATTTTATAGCAATATGGATGAGATTGTGGCTGGCATACCCTGTCAAATGCGGCTTTATGGAGCTCAACAGCTCTGAACGGCTCTAGCCCAAGCTGTGATATAAACGGACGCTATTGGCTATTTTAAAAAGGGGCGGGGCTGCTTGATATGTCCCGCCCTGTCTTCCTGTTTCAGTTAAAATGACGTCAGCACAGAGTAACGCTGCGTATTTCTAAGCATTTCAGGGGACCTTTAATGTTTTTGTGGAAACCATGATACTTAATTTCAGAATTATTTGATGAAAAACAAATAGAATTTATTATATATATTTTCCCACAAATAAAAGAAAGCTTCAATAATAATAATAATTATTATTATTATTATTATTATTATTATTATTATTATTATTAAATACTGATAAGACATATTCTATAAGATCCATAATTAAGAAATTTCCTAACATTGGTGAAATTCAAGCTTGAAGTATCACTTTTATCAAGACACATTTTCTAAACTTTATCTACTTTTAACTTGATTCGCAAAAACATAAAAACACTACTTGGAATGTTTTTGAATATTGCAAATATTGTTAAGTGCAATTAATTTTGATCAGTTGTTTAATCAAAACAGCTTGTCATTTGATTACTAATTTGAAATTATATAAAGTCCTGACGTAATATATGGACTTTGACTTTGGGAAAGATATAAATCTTTTCAAACAAACAGGCAGGCCAGTCCACAGACATGTGTGGTCATGCACACACACACACACACACACAAACACACACACACACACACATATTATCCGGTGAGGCTAAAGGCCAGGCTCAGGGCTGCAGTGCTGATGTACTCTCTGTGTGTCTGCCCTGCATCAGTTCCCTGTCTGGCGGTGGCTCTTGGTGACAGATGAAACAGGAAGCTCACCGCCAGTTTGGCCTGTCACACTGTATGTAGAGTTACTGCTTTGCTTCCCTAACCAGCACCACTTACTGCTCTGCCAAATCAATCAGCAGAAATAGAGAGATAGGAGCATGGATGGATGGTACATGAGCAATGGTAAATTTCAATTTCATGCGGGTTTTTTTTCTTTCTTCCTTACCTCTTCTATTAATGATTGTGCGGGCTTCAGCATCACTGTGTTTGAGTTAGTGTACTGGCTTCCATTTGACCAGAGAAACTGTCTTACTGTGTACGATTTATAAAGCTGCAGTCTGTGATGAAGTATTGAATTTTGGTCATTTGTAAAATGGGGTGCAAAAGTTTGGGACCAGAATTGAAAATGAATCTATTTTTCAACTCAATTTAATATATTACATGTAAGTTTTATTAAATGTTACACAATGTGACAAACTACTGATTACTGAGAGTAGTTCACCTAAAAAAAGACATGATTTCATTATTTAGGGGGGCGTGGCAGAGTCTTAACTTTGATAAAGAATATCTCTTTTGGTTTGACTCTTTAGTCTTTGCAACTTCAGGGATCTTATCTATGCACAATCAGCTTGTAACACTCCAAAGAGAAAGGAAAACTTGAAATCGCATCATATGACCCCTTTAACACATTTTTCCATATATTGACATTTCATAGTGACTACAGCCTGTCAATCTCCAAGGTAGGGCTGTGCAATTAAGATTAATCACATTCGATTATAAATGCGATGTTGCCTAGCTTGTCAGTGAACTATGGCTCTGTGTAGTAAATGCCGCTCCATCTGAAAGCAGGTGATGGCGATTTACTACCAATCACGGAACCGGCTTTACTGACGAGATTAATTGCACAGCCCTACTCCAAGGACAAAACACATTATATAAAAGTGTTGCATGTAATTTGTGTCAACCTTCACTGCAGCAATTAAATCAAATATGGTACAGGTTTGAAGTCATGAGTTTTGCTTATGAAACATTTGACAACCAATGATTTTTGATGTTATTAATGTCCAACTGTCATAAGTCATATGGACCACTTTTGGTGCTTTTTTTTGGAGCTTGACAGCCTGTGGCCACTATAAAATGTATTTTTATGGAAAAAAATCATTTGGAATATACCTTTTAAAAATCATGGAATGGAATGACATGGAATGGGGTGAATAAATATAGAATTTATTTTTGTCCCATTATTTTGAAATACTACAAGAATGGTCATAATCAAACCAAACACCTTCAATCCTACAAAAGCACTTTTTGTGATTTCACAATTTTAGAAACAGCTCTATTGGGTTTTGTACTGTTTTTCTTTTCATCTTTATTTTATCCTTGCAATAATGTGGCGGTGGATTGAGGGAATGAAGTTTGTGTTGATAGCATGACAGCTTCACACAGATGGTCCTGAGATCAAGGGGCAAAAAACAGACAGTCCAAACTTATTTACGACCAAAGCAATTTTATCACAAAGCTTTGAACTCATTCACTCACTCATCTCCCAGAACAGAGCTTCAGTGTGGATTTGGAACAGTCCTCATTGCAGAACAAGACAGTCCACTAAAGCATGCACTTCCACACAAACCCTGCCACAAAACGAGAATTGGACTTATGAGACAATATGTCTTCCAAACCACTCGTGGCAAAAATGTATTTACGGCAAACTGGACTTCATTACCTAGCAAAAAACAGAATCTCTGAGAAAATGTCTGTCTCAGAGAGAACATTGCCACAAACTCCCTGGAGGATTTCGACATGGATATCATTTAAGATTCCCCAAGGGATTTCCACATGGACACCGTTTTTGTTGCCCCACGAAATGTAATTACCTCCTTCAACAATCCCATTTGTACCACATGAAAAAGTAGAAGGACACCTGTAAAGTATTCCTACATAATAAGACTGACTTTTTGAGTGAGTGTATTGACTCAAAGTGCATACCTATTACACAGGACACACTTGCACATAAATAAGGGAATCTATTATGGGAGACATGTGGTATAACAAGCAACAGTGGCATTTCCAGATAATGCAGTTTACACTGTTCTTAGATATCGCTGCTAATTCTACAATTGAATCATACATCAGTCTAGCGAAGACTATGTCTGTCTTTTTTTCACAGCACTTCTAGTATTCTCTCTCTTCTTGTTTTATCCTTTGTCCATTCTGCCTTTTTTATTTTATTTTATTTTCCTTCCTTCCCTTCCACTCTCCCTTTTAACATATTTGTAAATATTTAATGAATGATTTGATTGACAGCATTAGCCCCAGAAGCAAAGTTGTTCAGAATACGGAGATCTATCATATGATATGAAGCTCTAGTGTCTGTGTGAATATATGAACATGTTCTACAATTTGAGCTCATTTACTACAGAAATACTGTGTTTTTGAGACCGTTTCCGTTAACCCTGTCAAATAGGTGCTTAAAAGATTTTGGCCAATGGAGGCCATGTTTTTGAGATACGCGAATGTCCTCATAGACACTTGTGCCTCGTGTAGTCCTTGACACTGCAAACCAAATTTCAAGTCAATCGGACCAACGGTTTCCTAGTAATAGTTTTTTCAAAATTATAGCACCACCAAGTGGCAAAGCTACGTAATTTTTTTTTTGATTTGACCAAAGTTTTAGCTCTTACACATGTGCAGTGAGTTTGGTGAAGATATCTCATTTTGTTCAAGAGTTATAGCCTTTTTAGTAAAATTGGTCCTCGACTTTTGAAC
>NW_015660051.1:1702140-1702309 GCF_001515625.1 Sinocyclocheilus rhinocerous | reverse complement strand
TGGGCCGGCTCTTTGCGCCTGAGTAGCGAGCATGACTACTACCTTCTGACCAAGTTTCAGCTCGCCAGGCCTTACGGTTTGTTCTGCCCGTTCAGTTTTAGGGAGGAATAATAATAATAAAAATAAATATAGCTGCAAGCAGCAATGACCGGGGTTCAAGCACATGAAG
>NW_015660051.1:1700391-1701926 GCF_001515625.1 Sinocyclocheilus rhinocerous | reverse complement strand
CAGATTATAAAAATGTAAGAAAGAGATGGTTCTTTAAAGAACCTTTGACTGAATGGTTCTTTGTGGAACCAAAAAAGGTTCTTCTATGGCATCACTTGAAGAACCTTTTGAAGCACCTTTATTTTTAAGAGTGTATAGTATTAATAATGGTTTGTATTTGTCCAGTACAGTGGCAGCAAAACATATCTGGACACTTAAGAATACTTAAAAATGTCTGAAATGCATTGCATTTGATACAAAATATCAAACCAACTAGCATCTACCAACAAATGATGCTAGAGCATTTCTAAGAACTAACTTCACTTTTCTGAGTCACTTTTCCAATAATTTTAACCAGTCATGTTTCTTAGTTGTATGACGTCAGTTCCCCTCAAGTATACCTATTCTAATATTGCAAAAATGTGCTTGAAAATCATTTAACTCGGTCCATAAAGGTTCTTCTACTGCCACAGACACATCAGTGATGAGATTCGCTGGCCTGGCGTGCGAGAACATATTCAGTCCATCACATCACTCATGAATCGACAAGCAGTACACAGTGTGTTTGTATTACAAATAACGCGTTCAATTACAAACAAGGTCGATATCACATCCTGCATAATTAGAAACACATTTTAATAAAGGCATTGCATATTTCATATTGGCATTGATCAGGCCAGCGTTCCATCAGCAGAAGAAAGGCTAGCAATCGGTTTTGTATGAGACACAGGCCTGCTCAAACATACAAACGCACACTACGCATTTACAAAACAGTTGAAACTGCTCTTGATCACCACACACGAAAACACATGTTCAGAGACCGTTACAAAGAAAAGACGCATCTCAGCCCTCAAGCATCCTGCAAGTTGGACCACCGTCCCCGTCTCACGCGAATCCACAGACTCTCAGCCTCAGGAGATGAGGGAAAGTCAAGGAAAACGTGGCATGTCTTTAAAGCCGCAAGATTAATAAACCACCCACAGCTCATGTCAAATTGGAAATGGAATTCTGCATGTAATCACACGGAACCCTGGCTGCGTGCGAGAGAGCGCGTGTGCGAGGGAGCGTGTGTGTGTACGCGCACCAGTCCGTGTTCGGTTAGAGCCTGAGTAAATAGAAGCCAATAAAACTGCATCAGAGGCGTACTTTCACCTACATATTCCCTGCTTGATAAATACCACGCCGACCAAAAGAAAATTGCCTGCAAAGGACAAGGTGACTAATTTTCGTGAGAAAAGTTATTTCGTTTTTTTTATTATTATATTTTGTCCTCCTCCCTCTCCGCTATGAAGGACTTACAGGTTGTTTGAATGAAAATGAGACCTGTTCAATAATACATAAGGCCTCGACAGAAGACCATTACCAAAGAATATGTTTTATGAAAGGCTGGTAAAATGGGATATATTTCCATGATGGCATACATCTTTGAGACAAGATAAATGGCAGCATGGTAGAGAAAGTGCCCACTGAGCTAATGCAGTGAGGCTGAAAAGCCTCTTTATGCACAAAAAAACACTAACTACAACCAATTCTGAACTCGACTTCAACACCGCCGA
>NW_015660051.1:1696916-1700028 GCF_001515625.1 Sinocyclocheilus rhinocerous | reverse complement strand
AAGGTTCTTCTACTGCCACAGACACATCAGTGATGAGATTCGCTGGCCTGGCGTGCGAGAACGTATTCAGTCCATCACATCACTCATGAATCGACAAGCAGTACACAGTGTGTTTGTATTACAAATAACGCGTTCAATTACAAACAAGGTCGATCATACATCCTGCATAATTAGAAACACATTTTAATAAAGGCATTGCATATTTCATATTGGCATTGATCAGGCCAGCGTTCCATCAGCACAAGAAAGGCTAGCAATCGGTTTTGTATGAGACACAGGCCTGCTCAAACATACAAACGCACACTACGCATTTACAAAACAGTTGAAACTGCTCTTGATCACCACACACGAAAACACATGTTCAGAGACCGTTACAAAGAAAAGACGCATCTCAGCCCTCAAGCATCCTGCAAGTTGGACCACCGTCCCCGTCTCACGCGAATCCACAGACTCTCAGCCTCAGGAGATGAGGGAAAGTCAAGGAAAACGTGGCATGTCTTTAAAGCCGCAAGATTAATAAACCACCCACAGCTCATGTCAAATTGGAAATGGAATTCTGCATGTAATCACACGGAACCCTGGCTGCGTGCGAGAGAGCGCGTGTGCGAGGGAGCGTGTGTGTGTACGCGCACCAGTCCGTGTTCGGTTAGAGCCTGAGTAAATAGAAGCCAATAAAACTGCATCAGAGGCGTACTTTCACCTACATATTCCCTGCTTGATAAATACCACGCCGACCAAAAGAAAATTGCCTGCAAAGGACAAGGTGACTAATTTTCGTGAGAAAAGTTATTTCGTTTTTTTTATTATTATATTTTGTCCTCCTCCCTCTCCGCTATGAAGGACTTACAGGTTGTTTGAATGAAAATGAGACCTGTTCAATAATACATAAGGCCTCGACAGAAGACCATTACCAAAGAATATGTTTTATGAAAGGCTGGTAAAATGGGATATATTTCCATGGTGGCATACATCTTTGAGACAAGATAAATGGCAGCGTGGTAGAGAAAGTGCCCACTGAGCTAATGCAGTGAGGCTGAAAAGCCTCTTTATGCACAAAAAAACACTAACTACAACCAATTCTGAACTCGACTTCAACACCGCCGAATCCAGTACTGTATTCATTATTCATTATGGTGATTGTTTAGTGTACTTCAGGCCTGGGTGCAACCGTACAGATCTCTCTGTACTTGCTGATTTTGAACCGATGTTAGCATTTATGCTCTGAATTGCATTAATACTCATTATAAGCAAAATAATTTCAAATGAATGTATCGTACAGTGGGAAATGAGGTGTTTTTGTTACCATAAGTAATGCCAGGCCTTGTAAATTGTGCATTTTATGGTATTCTAGTATGTGGCGATTGGATTAGAAAGCTTAGTTTCCATTTGTCACAGTGAATAGTGATTGTTCCAGTGGTTCTCTCTGTTTCAATCCCAGCATGCATCAGCACAGCATGAGCTATCTGACATGGATTTAGCCACAAAACAATGAATAACTTATAAAGGGAATAAACAACCATAAGTAATGCCAGGCCTTGTAAATTGTGCATTTTATGGTATTCTAGTATGTGGCGATTGGATTAGAAAGCTTAGTTTCCATTTGTCACAGTGAATAGTGATTGTTCCAGTGGTTCTCTCTGTTTCAATCCCAGCATGCATCAGCACAGCATGAGCATGACATGGATTTAGCCACAAAACAATGAATAACTTATAAAGGGAATAAACAGAGACTCTAATATAATCCTTAATTCCTTTTTTATTTATTTTTACCTTCTTTTTTTCTTTGCTTTCCCTTTCTTCACTCTTCCCTTTCTCACTTTTTATTTCCTTTCTTCATTCCTCCCTTCCCTAATTCTTTCTACCGTTCCTTTTTTCTTCTTTCCTTTTTTATCACTCCTTCTTCCCATCCTCTTTCCTACCTTTTCTTCTTTCCACTTCCTTCCTTCTTTCTATCCATACTTTGTTTTTTTTATTTTTATTTTTTCCTTCCTTCCTTCCTTCCTTCCTTTTTTTAAGTTTTTTCTTTATTCCTTTCTTTCACATTTACCTTGCAAAAGCATGAGTCACAGACACAGGGGGTGGAGCTCCTTCCACTCTAAAAAGGTCCGACCACCTCAGATTCCTTCCTTTCAGTCCGACACTGGAGCCATGAGGAAAAGAGAAAATCTTTACCGCATTTACTGAAAAGCCCTTTGAAAAGCTGCCAGTCAGCTGAGCTGAGATGCTTTTAGAGGCGGATGTAAAAATCAAGCTGAAATTCTGATGGCTTTTATAGTAAAAGAAATGGAAAAGATTCATCACTGAAGTGTTCTCTCTTTTTTCTTTCTTTTACTTCTACTCTTTTCACGACTGCCAGTAGGGAAGAGTCTGAAATGGGTGGTTGGGGTGAGTTGGTGGTGGGCTGCTGAAGAAAGAGACATCAACATCACACCCACTCAGCAATTACTGACATTTTAAGGGAATAAAGCATGTCTTAAAGTTAAATACCTGGGTTCAAATTACTTCCGTTTTCTCTTCCTCTGTCATTTTTTCAGCATTAATTTTACACAAGCACATGTATGACACAATCCTATCAGTTGTGCATTCTATTTAGAGCAGTGGTTCTCGAAGTGGGGGCCACACAGGTACTGCGGGGAGGCGCGGGCCATCAGCAGAAAAAGAAAATAAGAAATAAAACAGTGAACAGCCAACAGACATAGAATGGGAGATGGATCGGTTTGTGAAAGGGTAGAGAAAAGCCATATTTGAAGTTGCAAAGACCCAGGCAGGTGCTGGTCATTCAAAAGCTAAATGCAAAAAATATGATGAGGCATATCTTGCTCTTGGCTTCACAGTTAATTCGTTGGTGAGGAGGAAAGGCCTATGTGTGTCCTGTGCCTTAAAACGCTGGCAGCGGACAGCATGAAACCCACAAAATTAAGGCAAGGCAAGGCAAGTTTATTTATATAGCACATTTCATACACAATGGTAATTCAAAGTGCTTTACATAAAATAAAATAAAATAATAATGAAAAAATAATCACAACAATAAAACAAGGAATTTAAAAACTTTGAGAATGATTAAAAAATGTATTTAAGAGGTTTAAAATGAATTTAAAACAGTTAAAAATAG
>NW_015660051.1:1694638-1696707 GCF_001515625.1 Sinocyclocheilus rhinocerous | reverse complement strand
TTTCATCAATGCATTGGCAGAGGGAGTCAATGGGGCTGTAGTCATTTGGCGATAAGGCTAGGTAAATCTGGGTATCATCAGCATAGCTGTGATAGGCAATTTGGTTCTTTCTCATTATTTGACTTAGTGGGAGCATATACAAGCTCAACAAGAGCGGTGTAAGAATTGAGCCTTTTAGGACTCTGCATGTCATGGATGTCCACTTAGACTTGTGCTCTCCTATACTCGCATAATAACCTCTACCTTCTAAGTATGACCTTGCTATCAATTTCTTCAAAAGCAGACATAGTATCTTCTTTTTGATATTGTGGTTGAATCTGTCTAACCTCTGCATAACTTGGGGATGTGCTAATCGCCTTCCTGATATTATTGATCTTCTCAGAAAAGAAGGAAGCAAACTCATTGCATTTGCTGTCGGAGAGCATTTCACTGGCAATCTGACTTGGGGGGTTTGTCAGTCTCTCAACAGTAGCAAAAAGAGTGCGAGTGTTGTTTAAGTTACTGTTTATAAGGTTTGAGAAGAATGACTGTCTAGCTTTGCCTAGTTCCACATTGAAAGCACGAAGGCTGTCTTTATATATGCTATAGTGGATTTCAAGTTTCGTCTTCCGCCACATCCGTTCTGCTTTTCTGCATTGTCTTTTCATACTCTGAACTGCTGTTGATTTTCTCTAAGCTGATTTCTGTCTGCCAGTCTTCCTGCTGACTTTCAAAGGAGCAATGTCATCAATAACATTCTTAACTTTTGAGTTAAAGGAATCAAGGAGAAGATCAACAGAGTCTGCAGAAATGCTTGGTGTTAAAGATATAGTCTCCTTAAATAGCACACTAGTGTTTTCGTTAATGCATCTCTTTCTGACAGAGACGGATCTAGATTCAGTGGTAACAGAGATCAATATATCAAAGAAAATACAGAAGTGATCAGATAGTGCTACGTCCTTAATAACAATGGATGAAATGTTTAGACCTCTACTGATGATTAAATCTAGAGTATGTCCACGATTGTGTGTGGGTTCATGCACATACTGAATCAGGTCAAAAGTGTTTAAAACAGTTTTTTGTAAAAGCCACTTCAGCAACAGTGAAAGCGAAACTGGCTGCTTACAAAATTGCCTGTACAATGTAAGAAATCTCACACGATTGCAGAAGAGTTGATTATTCTTTCTCTGTTATTTTTTCAATGTTTCAAGTGATGCAGGTGTTTGATTTTTTTCACTGCAGGTTTTTCAATAAAAATGTAATAAAAAAAACATTAATTTTTCATAATGTTTAGTGAAATTATTTGGCAGTCTGAGGTGGGATGGGGATCCGGGGGAGTGGGGGGGGTGGGGTGTCGCCAGATTTTTTTTATAGGTTTAAAGGGGGGTGCGGAGAACCACTGATTTAGAGGGAGGGATTGTAAATGCAAATTCCAAGCTATGCTTGTAGCAACCTTTATTCGTAAAATAATTTAATACAATAAGAAAGAATAACTCTCCTCTTTTTTTAAAATTTTTTTCTGGAAGGTGTCAAGGATATGTAATTGCTTTTAGTTTGAGTGAGTTAAAATGGTGGCTTTAGTGATTTATTATAGTAAAAGGCACTGGAGAGACACTTGAACATATGTATGTTATACAGTAGACACAGCATTTATGGTATACTGAATATTCTAAGGAAATACTCTGAATCTATACATAGTCTTAATCTGTTGGGTAGAATTCCATTTAAAAACTCACTTTTACATAAGAACATTTTTCAATAGCGTGAAAGTAGTCCAGCTGTTTTCTAAACAGTAGCAAGCTACTTTTCCCAGTAGGTAGCAATGTAATGCGACAAAAAAAAACGAATTATCTCCCTTTTGTCACATTTTCATGCTAACTTACAGCCAAGTTGCCGGCCATTACTTCAGTTTCACATGATCCTTCAGAAATCATTCTAATATGCTGATTTGCTGCTCAAGAAACATTTCTTATTATTATCACAGTTCAAAATGATGGTGCTGCTTAATATTTGTATGGAAACCTTGATACCTTTTTGTTAGAATTATTTGATAAATAGAAAGTTCAAAAGATCAGCATTTTTTTTTTTTT
>NW_015660051.1:1693388-1694425 GCF_001515625.1 Sinocyclocheilus rhinocerous | reverse complement strand
GTTACAGGGAGAAAATCACCTCTGTATATATATATATATATATATATATATATATATATATATATATATACATATACATATATATATATATTCCCTAACCACACGCTGAGGGTCGAGGTAGGAGCAGAGTGTATTGTACGAGTCTTTTGTAAAAAAAGCACCCCCACGGCCCTGTGGGCTGCTAAACCAGACATGAAGTTCTAGTTGTGGATTTGAAAGAAAATAGAAAGTGCCTGTATGTTGCAGCTCCAAACAGTATGATTTCTTATAGCAGTATGTGACATTCATGGTTCATTGACTAAGACAATTTACCTTATGTACTTTCTTCTGTATGTATCCCCTGGTGAAACAGAAACCAGTGTAGTTTCACATGATCCTTCAGAAATCATTCTAATATGCTGATTTGCTGCTCAAGAAACATTTCTTATTATTATCACAGTTCAAAATGATGGTGCTGGTTAATATTTGTATGGAAACCTTGATACCTTTTTGTTAGAATTATTTGATAAATAGAAAGTTCAAAAGATCAGCATTTTTTTTTTTTTATTACAAGTGTAATAAATGTCTCTTCTGATGAATGTATTGTGTCCTTTTATCGAAAGTATTAATATTAAAAAACTTTATTAACATTTGGTGTTGCTATCACAGCACTGCACATATTTCTTTCTGGGCGGTTATTTACAGCCAGCCAGGGAATTCACTCTACACAGTTTTATAAATTTATTGAAGCTCTTCACAAATTCACAAGGTTTGTGTGTGTACATATAGGCGAGTAAGCGCATGGCTAAAACCGTCTCACAACCATCTTGACGTTTCACACCACACTACACACATCGAGTGTCAGAGGGAACAGTCGCAGGCAATTAAAAGGCCTAAAACTGATGCTTGAACACACACGCATGCACACCAGGGAGTGGCTGAGAACAATTTCAGGCAAGGTGGTATGGCGTTCCTTGGGGAAGCCTGGCTCAGCTAAGAAAGGACTTTAGAGAGGGAACTGAAGGGGAAGGTTACAGGGAGAATTCAACCTCTGAATA
>NW_015660051.1:1677537-1693052 GCF_001515625.1 Sinocyclocheilus rhinocerous | reverse complement strand
ATATACATATATATATATATTCCCTAACCACACGCTGAGGGTCGAGGTAGGAGCAGAGTGTATTGTACGAGTCTTTTGTAAAAAAAGCACCCCCACGGCCCTGTGGGCTGCTAAACCAGACATGAAGTTCTAGTTGTGGATTTGAAAGAAAATAGAAAGTGCCTGTATGTTGCAGCTCCAAACAGTATGATTTCTTATAGCAGTATGTGACATTCATGGTTCATTGACTAAGACAATTTACCTTATGTACTTTCTTCTGTATGTATCCCCTGGTGAAACAGAAACCAGTGTTTTGATTACAAAATCATGAAGTGAAGAGTGTCAAAGCCATTTTCTCCCTCTCTCTCACTCTCTCTTTCTCCTCAGCATCGGAGTTTGAAAGTATCCCAAATGAATTCCTTTGCTGGTGATTTGTTTGAAGAATAGTAGCTCTGATAGATTTAGGGTGAAAAGGAAGTCATAACCACATCAGTGGCTCTGACGGCTGGGCAGGGAGAGCGGCAGCGGGCGGCTCCATCACTCAGGACATGACTGGCTCTTTACATATCTCAGGCCTCGTGCCAATAGCTGCCACTGCCTGCTCTTCTCATCCATTCTGTCTGGAGTTCAAGAGTTACAGCATGCCGTAAATCCCACCTGAGAGCTCATTACTTTCCACGTTTGACGTCAAGGACGAGCACCCCTACCCCTCAGGCACACACAGCCCTTGATGTCCACCCACAAACCCTCTCTCCGGCCGAACGTTAGATACATTGGTGCATGAAGTAGAATTTGCACAACTACTCATGTTTACTAGTTGTCCAGAAAAGTGCTCAACTGAACTGAGCATTCACCTTGTAAATGACTCAACATGCCGTGTAGAATCAGCTGGATCCAGAAAGTCCAAAATCCAGTTTATTTCGTCAAAGGATGTCAGTATTAAGAAATTAATACTTTTAATTAGGAAGAACGCATTCATTGAAAGTAACAGTAAAGACTTTTACATTGTTACAGAATATTTATATTTCAAACAAATGCTGTTCTTTAGAACTTTCTTTTCAAGTGAAAATAAAAAGTATTAGTTTTAACAAAAAATATTTAGCAGCACAACACTGATAATAATAATAAATGTTTCCTGAGCATCAAATCAGCATATTATAATGATTTATGAAGGGTCATGTGACTGTGGAGTAACAGCTGCTGAAAATTCTATAAGTGACATTTTAAAACGTATTACAATTGAATGTAATAATATTTCACAGTATTACCCTTTTTAGCTTTTTTTAATCTCATGATTACATTTGATTAAATGCAGCCATGGTGAGCATAAGAGACTTCTTTCAAAAATATTTAAACATCTTACCGACCCCAAGCTTTTAAACAGTAGTGTATATTTGTTTTCTGTGATGCATTTTGTCCTTTAAATAGTTTTAGTACATTCCATTGTGTGATTCAGCATGTTAAAAAATGCATTTCTTTCATACACATCATGTCCATGAAATGTGCATTAAATAAAAGGAATTGTGGTACATATTTTGCTAATGTTTCCATTGACAAATGTGGTTGGCATATGTCTTTTGTGTGCAAAATGCTTTAAAGTGTTACTTTTTGTCACGTTTTGTCACAAAATACTGTGTCATGTAATTCATTCAGTCCAACAAACTAGTCAGGTTACAGTCGGTGCCCCATACATTCCAGGTTTTTCTAAAAAATTCAAAAACACTGGACGCCACAGTGTAAATAGAAAAATGTTGATGTACATCAAATAGTGGTGAAAGTTGTACCATAAAACTCAGATCTGGAGATATCAGAGAAAGCCTCCTGACCCTGGCTTTTCCATAGTCTCTTGAGAATCGTTGTCATGAGAAATTTGCTGTTGGGGGTAAATGCATCAGCAATAACGCAGATAAATATGGGGGTCCTGAGCATCTCTGCATGCGCATGTCTCCCAGCAGGCCACAGAAGAAGTGAGAATAAATCTCCCAGCCAGGCCTCATAACGGCAGCCTCTGTCAGGCCTGATGTAGCACGGACCGCTCGTAAGTCTGGCACTAAGATGCTTTATCCCCCTCTCTCTTTTTCTTAGATGAGGAGAGAGGGAGAGACAGGGCTGATTTTAATTCCTTTTTCATGGGGCCAGCAGACACGGCTTTGAGCTTGACTTATGGGCGAGCCATTTAAATAAAGATTGAAAGTCAGAACGAGAGGAAAAGGATGGGATCGAACAAGAAAGTGTGAAGGAGACTGAAACTTAGCACCGCTGGGAAGTTGTCCTCCCTGTTATCTTTGTGTGTGTGTTTCAGGAAGTGCAAGAGTTTTAATTAACACTGCGAGCAGAAAGAGGGTATCCCCCTCTCTCTTTTTCTTAGATGAGGAGAGAGGGAGAGACAGGGCTGATTTTAATTCCTTTTTCATGGGGCCAGCAGACACGGCTTTGAGCTTGACTTATGGGCGAGCCATTTAAATAAAGATTGAAAGTCAGAACGAGAGGAAAAGGATGGGATCGAACAAGAAAGTGTGAAGGAGACTGAAACTTAGCACTGCTGGGAAGTTGTCCTCCCTGTTATCTTTGTGTGTGTGTTTCAGGAAGTGCAAGAGTTTTAATTAACACTGCGAGCAGAAAGAGGCCAGGCTTATCTCTAAAGCAGCTCTGATTGGCCGGTGACGTGAATCTGCCGGCATGCGCATTCACACTTCAGAGACAATCAACCAAATTATTCCGCCTTCATCCACTGAGGCTAACTGTAGACTTTAACCTGCCTCATATGAGCAGGAGTTTGAAAACGACTTGCAGTGACATTCTTAATCATTGATCCAGATGGGAGTGTGTACTTGCAGATTTCCAGCAGGGTTTTGTATTTCCTATACGAACAAAACGCTTGTCTGTGCAGCATTAAAAATCTGTGTAAATAATTAATCTGTCTGCAAGGAAGTGCGCAACAACTACTTTTTTGAAGTAGAGATGGCACAGATGAGCACCTGATTGCAACAATATACACACTCGCAAACACACACACACTCACACTCACACACAAACACACACAATATGCAAGAGTCTAAAAATTCACTAAATATCCACCATATGGCACTGAATAATCCAGTGACTCCTGCTCTAGGTCTCAGTATGATCCTCTCGCTCTCTCCATTTTTGACACGCAAGTACATGCCTGTAGTGTGTTCTGTGCATGTGTCCACTCTATTAAATGAAATATATATACATACTGTATACACCGATCAGGCATAACATCATGACCACTGACAGGTGAAGTGAATAACACTGATTATCTCTTCATCACGTCACCTGTTGGTGGGTGGGATATATTAGGCAGCAAGTGAACATTTTGTAATCAAAGTTGATGTGTTAGAAGCAGGAAAAATGGGCAAGCATAAAGTTTTGAGTGAGTTTGACAAGGGCCAAATTGCAATGGCTAGATGACTGGGTCAGAGCATCTCCAAAACTGCAGCTCTTGTGGGGTGTTCCCAGACTGCAGTGGTCAGTATCTGTCAAAAGTGGTCCAAGGAAGGAAGAGTGGTGAACCAGTGACAGGGTCACGGGTGGCCAAGGCACACACTGATGCACGTGGGGAGCGAAGGCTGGCCTGTGTGGTCCGATCAACAGACGAGCTACTGTAGCTCAAACTGCTCAAGTTAATACTGGTTCTGATGGAAAGGTGTCAGAATATACAGTGCGTCACAGTTTGTTGCGTATGGGGCTGCATAGCCGCAGACCATTCAGGGTGCCCATGCTGACCCCTGTCCACCACCGAAAGCACCAACAGTGGCCACATGAGCTTCAGAACTGGACCCGGAGCAATGGAAGCAGATGGCCTGGTCTGGTGAATCCCGTTTTCTTTTACATCACATGGATAGCCGGGTGCGTGTGTGTTCCTTACCTGGGGAACACATGGCACCAGGATGCACTATGGGAAGAAGGCAAGCTGGCGGAGGCAGGGTGATGCTTTGGGCAATGTTCTGCCGGGAAACCTTGGGTCCTGCCATCCATGTGGATGTTACTTTGACACATACCACCTACCTAAGCATTGTTGCAGACCATGTACACCCTTTCATGGAAACGGTATTCCCTGGTGACTGTGGCCTCTTTCAGCAGGATAATGCACCCTGCCACAAAACAAAAATGGTTCAGGAATGGTTTGAGGAGCACAACAATGAGTTGTGACTTGGCCTCCAAATTCCCCAGATCTCAATCCAATTCAGCAAACAAGTCCGATCCATGGAGGCCCCACCTCGCAACTTACAGGACTTAAAGGATTTGCTGCTAACATCTTGGTGCCAGATCCCACAGCACACCTTCAGGGGTCTAGTGGAGTCCATGCCTTGACAGGTCAGGGCGGTTTTGACAGCAAAAGGAGGACCAAAACAATATTAGGAAGGTGGTTATGCCTGATCGGTATATATATTTTCATAGTGACCAAAAGCTTTGAAAATACTATTCAAACTATAGTACTATTCAAAATTTTGGGGTCATTAATAATTTTTTTTAAATATTTTTGAAAGAAGTCTCTAATACTCACCAAAGGTGGATTTATTTCATTAAAACACCAACTATTGTACTGGAGTAAATTAGCTTTTCGTTCAGCCCTTCTGATATTAATTTTGCTATTTATGCTTCACTTTACAGTTCCATATTTTGTGTGAAAGGGCCTTCAGGTGTGGTACCCTCAGTAGCACAGAGTGTGTTTAATTCCCTTCCTGGTTCCTCTTTAAGCATGTGATGATGAGAAAGTATTGAAAGCCCAGGGCTGATCCAAGAACGGCACTTTAGATATAGAACACGCCACTCTCTTAGGAGATTGAAAGTCTTTCTTGCTGTAGGTCAGTGAGTGGGGCTGAGAGATCTGGCTCATATCTTCCTCACTCATGTAATTATGGATGACTCTTTCTTTATCCAGTGCTTTATCTAATGACGGAGGCCCCTGGTGGGTTTTAGTGAGGACATTTGAGTGCGAGGACATTCGCAGACCACACACACCTGACAAACTCTGAATGACTGACATCGGGGCTCCTGTTGGACCGCTTCGAAACAGTAAAAATGGTTGATCTTATTGATAGCGATTGCATATTTGTATTGTTCATATGCTCTTTTTGCTCCTCTGAGTTTGTGCTTCAGGACGTAAGACATTGTCTTGGGGGACTCCAGTTTAAATGTCATGAACATTTCCACTGCTCGCTCTCTCCCAGCCTTCGACTGCTCTCCTCAGCACAAGGACAGGATACTTGACTTGTGCTTGTGTGGATGAGGACTTTAATTATGGCCACGGCACAGAGAGCCATGACACCACAAACCCACACGGTATTTCTTCACATCTCTCCCAGAATTTGTACTCTGACAGTCCTTAAACCCGCTCAAGTTTAGCTTACTCCATCTTTCTTTCAATCGCAAGCTTCTGCAGGGTTATTTTTTTTTATCGGCTTGATGGACATTTTTAGCCTTGCTAACTCGATGTGTTTTAGGAGGTTGTTATTCTCTTGGATTTACTCAGTGTCATCAGCACTTGGAATGCTCCCAACGTCTACCTATTAAAACGAGCTACTTTTCATCATCTCATTATTAGATTTCTAAAAAGCCTAGAGCTTATTTTCAAATCCTGACGCTCGCTGATCAAAGGCTGGTCCACTTAAAAAAGAAAAGAAAAAAAAAAAGACTAAGTAAGGTGTTGGAGAGTACAAAGATTGAATGCAAAACATAACCTTTCCTCTTTGCTTTTTTAGTTCCCAAGAATCATTTTATAGCCAACTCCTTTTTTCTTCCCCATTTTGCCTTCTTAACAGAATTTTGCCTCCTTATAAAAGAGTTACTTTCCTGCAACATGTTCTGAAAGTGTCGCGCCGTCACCAGCCTTCACCCCAATAACACACAAACATTAATCTTAGAGATATGAAAGTCTTTTGAGATGGCAGTATATCATCTTGTTAGCTTTCCAATAAACCCATTGGTGCAGTCTGCTATGATGAGAAAGAATTGCATTAATAATACTGAGAAAAATTATAAGCAAATCTCAGTGTATTACCTGTCCGCAGGCCTTTTTTATTGGTACACTTTCTGTCTCGCTTACGAGAAACACATTATTTAATGTTTGAGATTCAAGAAAGCATCCGATGCCAAGACTGTGCTGTATTTTTTTTTTAAGGCTTGAAAGTACTAGCTAATGCTGCTTTTATTATTTATTCACTCTTATGTCGTTCCAGACACATTTGCTGTTATTTGCATTGAATACAATGTTAAACCTTTGTAAGGAAGCATTATGTTGCTCTTTATATATATATATATATATAAAGTAGATATAATATAGTAATATTGAATTACAATGCAGCATTGTTTTTTTTATTGTATTTATTGTATTTTTGCAAGGTCAGAAAGTACTAGCTATACGGACTGAAATTCTAATAAAATCATGCTTAAATGTTTTTTGTGTGCCAAGCCGAGCTGTAGTATCGGTAAAAGCATCACTCACGTCAGTGAGTGAATTTTAATAGACAAATTGCCAGTTATTACTTTAGATAGACTTTCGTACAGGCACACAAGCACACACAAATACACACCTGATGGAGAAAGCTTTCAGGCTTGGCCTGAATTCATAACAGATTAGGCGGTGTGTGAATGAAAGTTATCTTTGCTTGGTGTACTTCAGCGGCATTTAAAAAAAACAGAGACGGAGAGAAATAGAAGAGCCAGCCGAGCGTTAACCGCTTCGTCCGTGGGTCTCCATTAGTCAAGGATGATTAACTGTGCATGTGTCTGTGTGTATCTGTGTTTATGCAACAAATAACCTCAGAAACACTTTTACCTAACCATAAGTGCCATAGGATTACAACGAAACCTTTCTCAGCTGAGAATATAATGCATGTTTTTATATATTGTTAACCTTGTTCTAATCTAAGATGCAGTCGAGGGCACAGAAGAACCTATTAATTTGGTCATATAGATGCTACTGTCATAATATCACGTCGGCGGCGAGGGCCCATTCCTGGCATCACTGACTGATGACTGAGTAAATGAACATTCAAGCCTGTTGCTAATGCCACGTCGAGGCAATCATACACATCTCATTGCAATATGTCAGCTGTGCCACAGGTGACCGCTGCTAATGTCAACATGTCTATCTGTGATGGTAAGACTACAATCCAGGTACATCTCTATATTCTCGGAGGCTGCCGATCATATGAGGTATGAAATGATAACTGGATAGTCTGCAATTACATTATATAACCCCCACCTCTCACACGCACAGAAGCTGGGTTATCAGACAGTTTTCTTAAAACATAAACAGCAAGATGACTGTTATTGGAGGGATATTACACACATTTCTCATCAGGTGTTCTGCATATAATAACGGGAGGATCAATTCCAATTTGATCTTCCTCAGATGGAGCTTTGATTCGACTCCAATGCTCTCATGTTCCCTGAAAAGCAGTCAACATAAAACAAACCATTTTCTTTCATTTGTGTTGGTCTTATAATGTTGATATTCCAAGAAATTCTACTTTTGAAACCTACAAATAGTCTGCACTTAACAGCAGAGTTTAGCGATTAAAGTGATGTAGAGTTCCAACATAAAACATCAGTGAATAACTTTCTATAACTATTGAAGAGGCCTTGAATAGATTCCTAAACTCACAAACACAATGAAGCATTTGTTTTTGGTTGATAATGGTATTATAGGGATAGTTCACCCAAAAGTAAAAATTATATCATCATTGACTCACCTTCATGACGTTCCAAACCTGAAAGACTTTCTTTTTTCTGTGGAACACAAAAGAGGATATGTCTGTGTATTTCTGTACATAAAATGGAAATGATTGATGCCAGTGATGTTTTAGACTCTTTCGACTTTCATTGTATGGGTAAAAACTTTTGAAACATTTTTTAAAAATATCTACTTTTGTGTTATGTAGAGGAAAGTTGTATAGTTACATAGATTTGGAATGACATAAGGGTGAGTAAATGATTGCATAAGTTGTCCCTTTAAAGGAATAGTTCACCCAAAAATGAAATATTTGCTGAAAGTTTACTCAGGCCATCCAAGATGTAGATGAGTTTGTTTCTTTATTGGAACAGATTTGGAGAAATTTAGCATTACATCACTTGCTCACCAGTGGATCCTTCTGCAGTGAATGGGTGCCGTCAGAATGAGTGTTCAAACAGCTGATAAAAACCGTCACATTCATTTACAATATATTTACAGATCAAACACTGTTTAAGTGAAAACAGTCCAAAACAGTTGTTGGTGGATTCTGATGTGAGGACAACAAGGGATGGACTTTTTCAGGGTAGGCAGCTTTTTTATGAATTATGGACTTGCATTTTGGTCAGAAGTGACAGTTTAAAGTTAACACACCTTAGTGAATGATTTATTTATTTTAAGCACTCAGCTTTTCACTTCATAAGACAATAATTGATGGACTGAAGTCGAGTGGATTACTTGTGGATTATTGTGATGTTTTTTTATCAGCTGTTTGAAGTCTCATTCTAATGGCACCCATTCACTGCAGAGCATCCATTGGTGTGCAAGTGATGGAATGCAAAATTTCTCAAAATATTTTCTGAAGAAGAAACAAACTCATCTATATCTTATGGCCTAACGGTGAGTAAATTAAAAGTTTTCTGAATAGCCACAGCTGTCTTGTTTAACCTTGGACATGTTCACATTAAGAACACAAGCCCTCTAACATATTAAAGTTCTTTGGAAACACATCAATGTCACGTTCACCTCCCGGCCCTGGGGGAAAAATGCCGCATCCCTCATTTCCTCCATTCAGTTGTACAAAATGCCCAGCTGACCTTTACATTCACACATTACTCTTAGCATTTTCCATCCACTCCACTTCACTTGGCTGTCAGTCGCTTATCAATACAGTTGTGTGTGCTTGATGGGAGCGTGTGTGCTGGCTACTTGATTAGGTCTCTCCTGCCAGTACAGTCTGGAACTGGCTAATATATCATGTATGATCTGACGTATGCATACTTTATCAGGAGGAGACAGGCGGATGTCCATAGCTCATCCCAATATACTCCTCCTAATAGTCGGTCAAAAGCCCTTTCCAAGATGGACTTCTCTCTGGTTATCCATCCTAGATGCTGGGGACCCGAGTCCCTTTCTCTCAGGTGTTTGCCCCTGAACTGGGATGTGACAGCCTTTATAAATGGGGGGACACATTTCTATATTTTTTCCTAAAGATTGTCATCGTAGCACGTCCAGATCAGATGTGATGTGATAAAGGGACAATTGATAAATTCTTATGATATTTTTTTTCAGTGTTAATGTGAGTTTCTGTCATAACCATAATACATTTTGCAGATTTCTTGGATTTTGTTCAGACAAGTTTTATTTATTTGGTTAGTTAATTAGTTAGATGATTAGTTAGTAGTCTGAACAGGAATAATACCCACATGGTTTAAAATCTGATTAAAATCAGATTTTTGTTAATGCATCTGTCTTATTGATCAGACCAGGTTTTTTAATTTAATTTATTATTTTGCTTTTTCCTATTTATTTTAGTAATATTATATATTTTTATGAATATTTTAAATTAGCTTTTGTTTTTACATTTTCCAGTTTTCATTATAGTTTTAGTATTTATTTATTTATTTATTCATTTTTTTACATTTTAGTGATTTCTTATTAGTTTTTGTTTCTTTAATATTTCTATACAGGTTTTTTTTTTTTTTTTAGTTTTAGTAATTTTAATACTTCACTTTAAAATAAATTTAATTTCAGTTAGCTGCCTTGACAACATTTATCATTTTAATTCAAGTTTTTTGTCTACTATTTATATTAAATTTTATTCCAGGATTGTTTTTTATTTAGTTTAACTCTGGTTATGTCAGGGTTTGTGATTTTTGGTCAAAAATTGCTTTTTATTGTCATTTCAGCCATATACAGTTGAAATGAAACAACGTTCCTTCAGGTCCCTGGTGCTCTATAAAACAGCATAAATCAACATGAATTACAACAACATAAATTAACACTAGATGGCACAAAATTAAATAGAACATACAGACCTAGGAACAGGATTACATAAAGTGCTCATATGCAGTTGTGCAAACAACATTTAGCAGAAACAGCCCAGTATAGCGGGGCAATAACACAGTGACAGTGTTGCACCGACCAATACGTAAGGAATAATTGATGATGGGCCGTTGAATTATTAGAAAATAATACACACCCGAGGAGTTGATGTGGCCACGACGCGAAGCAGAGTAAGTGTGTATCAGTCAAGGCTCTTTCTGTTAAGGATAGCTTTCTGATGGCTTGTGGAAAGAAACTTCCACATCTGAGAGCCCGAATGCTTTGGTACCTTTTTCCAGACGGCATGAGGATAAAGATAAAGAGTGTGTTTGAAAGGTGTGTGTGTCATGGTCTGTCATGGAAAACACGGGAAAGCATATTAGATCCAAATACAGTTTATTAGTCCCAAAACAAAGATAAAAAACAGAGCAAAAACACTGGCAAGAAGTATATCACAAACACAGAGTAAAACACAAAGTAACAGAAGCAATACTGCAGCAACAAAAGACTAGGTGAGCATGGTATTTATATCACAGTGAGCTAATGGGTAAATGATCAACAGCTGGAGGTAATGAAATAATAATCAGTGCAAGGGGTGATGGGAACTGAAGTCCAGAACAAAACAAACAATGATCCAGAAGTGTGCCCTCTGGTGGCTGTCAAGGGCACACCAGCCACTGGCTTTGACATAACCCCCCACTTAAGGAGCGGATTCAAGACGCTCCAACAAAAGTCAAAGAAATCCAGGAGGCGGACCAGGGGGAGGGATGACACAGGTAGAGCAGGCAGCCAGGGTGGGGCCGGCAGGGTAGGCGGCCAGGGCGGGACAGAGAGTTCACAGGCGACCTCCTTGGCCGTGACGGGACAGTTAGAGAGCTCAGAGACGACCTCCGTGACTGTGACAAGGCAGGCAGAAAGTTCATAAGTGGATGCCCATGCTTTGAGAGGAACTGAAGCAAGCACCGCCGCCACCTCTAGAGGAACTGGAGCAGGTCCTGGAGTGGACTCTGGATGCTCCCGGACTGGAGCGGTTCCATGAGTTTGGGCTTTGAGGGCTCCCAGACTGGAGCGGGCTCTGGAGTGGACTCTAAGGGCTCCCGGACTGGAGCGGGCTCTGGAGTGGACTCTGCACGCTCCAGGACTGGAGAGGGTTCATGAGTGGACACCGAGGGCTCCCGGACTGGAGCTAGCTCTGGAGTGGACTCTGCACGCTCCCGGACTGGAGCAGACTCTGGAGCAGACTCTGAATGCTCCCGGACTGGAGCGGGCTCTTGAGTGGACTCTGAATGCTTCCGGACTGGAGCTGGCTCTTGAGTGGACTCTGAGTTGTCCGGGACTGGAGCTGACTCTGGAGTGGACTCTGAGGGCTCCTGAAGTGGAGCGGGTTCATGAGTCGACTCTGAAGGCTCCCGGACTGGAACTGGCTTTTGAGTAGACTCTGAAGGCTCCCGGACTGGAGTGGGTTCTGGAGTAGACTTTGAAGCATCCCAGGCCAGCAGAACAGACATGAGGTGAAAGGCAAAGATGGCCTTCTTGATTATGGCAGCAGCAGTGAAATCGGGCAGCTCTTTGGTGACCTCTGAGACCACCGGAGTCAGGTCCTCCAGGACCACCGAACTTGAGCCCACCGGAGTCGGGTCCACCAGGACCACCGGACTTGAGACCACTGGAGTCGGGTCCTCCAGGACCACCGGACTTTGGACCACCGGAGACGACTTTGCTACTCTCCTCCTTCTCACCCTTCGCTTCAACGTAGAAATCAATGGAGGTTCCAGTACTTGACTTGACAAGAGAGGTGGGGATGGAATAGTCCCTGAAGCTGGACTCTGATGGTGGTTTCTCACCTTCCCCTATAGACGAAGCTGCAAGAACCCGGGAAAAGTTCCAGAAGTCCAATGACCTTACCCAATCCATCTCCCATTGCTGTAAGGGTTTATCCAGAGAGAGGTTGAATATGTGCTTAATGTCCTCGCCCTGACAACCCAGCCTCTCCGCCCTTGTCCAAAATTTCTGGGTGAAAACCCCCACTGCCACTCCCTGCTGGCAAAGTGCAGCCAGACTCTGAAGACGGCTGTCCATAGTCCAAAATTGAAAAAAAAAACTGCTGGATCTTGTAATGGCTGCAGTATTCTGTCACGGTCTGTCATGGAAAACTCGGGAAAGCATAGAAGATCCAAATGCAGTGTATTAGTCCCAAAACAAAGATCAAAAAACAGAGCAAAAACACTGGCAAGAGGTATATCACAAACACAGAATCCATAAACACAAAGAAACAGAAGCAATACTGCAGCAACAAAAGACTCGCCCTGCGTCTCAATGTTCATACTATCCATCCTAAATAGTATGTGAGATTATAATAAGTGTGTCCCAAAGCATATTATGTTGAAACGAGTATGCCAAAAGTCCCCGGATGGTCTACTATTTCAGGTCGATTTTTGAAGTGTGGATCCTTGCACACTCTAATGGCTAAAATTGCCCACAATCCATTGCGCTTTGGCGAAGGATTCGGTCCAGAACTACAAACACGAATAAAACGCGTTAGAAAAACTACAAACGCAGCGGATGCTCGCGATCGACGGTTAGGTAGAGAGGTTTACAAAAAGGGGTTTGAGTTACAAATAATCAACATTTAACCTGGTAAAAAAATATGTATTTATTGTTATCCGTGTTATATTTCATCTGCATCAGCAATGTGAACTTTTATAAACATCCATTTGGTCGTTTACTTTTAAATGCATCAATATGCAGAAAATATGAGCAGAGTTCTCAGCATGAAAGACCCGCGACTGGCAGATCAACGAGCTACTTCTTTTCTCTCCAGTACGGTAGGAAGTAAAATTAAATGAAATGTGGAGGATGTTAACTGTTACAAGATGATTGACAGGCCAGTTTACGGTGACAGGGTGCGTGTAACAGGTGCGACAGAGCGGTCCTTTAAAGACGCAGTTGTGTGACGTGATAGTATGTCCCAAAGCTTGCCTACTCTTCTACTACACACTCAAAAGTGTGTACTTTTTCTTCACCAAAAGACTACATACTTTAAGGGCGTAGTATAAGTAGGCACATTGAGACACAGCATCAGTGAGCATGGTATTTATATCACAGTGAGCTAATGGGTAAATGATCAACAGCTGGAGGTAATGAAATAATAATCAGTGCAAGGGGTGATGGGAACTGAAGTCCAGAACAAAACAAACAATGATCCAGAAGTGTGCCCTCTGGTGGCTGTCAAGGGCACACCAGCCACTGGCTGTGACAGTGTGTGTGTGGTCAGCCGCAATGCTGGTGGCTTTGTGGATACAGTGTGTGGTGTAAATGTCCGTGATGGAGAGAAGAGAGACCGTGATGATCTTCTCTGTCTTCACTATGACCCTTCTGTCTCCAGGGTTTTGTGACCCGAGACGGTGCAATTTCCAAACCAGGAAATGATGCACCTGCTCAGGATGCTCTTATTAGTCCCTCTATATAGAATGTGATGAGGAATGGGTGGTGGGAGCTAGGATTTCCTTAGCCTTCTCTGAAAGTAGAGACGCTGCTGGGCTTTCTTTGTTATGGAGCTGGTGTTGAGGGACCAGGTGAGGTTTTCCGCCAGGTGAACACATAGGAATTCACGTGTTCCTGGCAGTTTGCACGGAGTCAGTCTAAATATATATTTTAAGAAGAATGTTTCTTCTTTCAAACTGTGTTATGTAGATCTTCCCACTACGATATCTCATTGGATTAAAAGCACACCTCACAAAGCTGCACGGTAAACATCAAATATTGTATATTGAGTGACTGGCTGAGATTTTGACAAATTATACAGCATTTTCGCTTTCAATGTGAGCCAAAATAAATGACCTGTCACTGGAAACATCATATTAACAAATCAGCATATTGGAATGATTTCTGAAGGATCATGTGACACTGAAGACTGTAGTAATGGCTGCTGAAAATTCAGCTTGCCATTACAGGAAAAAATACATTTTATATTAGAGGTCATTATATTATATTAATACATTATATTAAAGGTTGTGGATTAGATTCCCAGGGAACACACATACTGGTAAAACATTTATAGCCTGAATGCACTGTAAGTCGCTTTGGATAAAAACATCTGCTAAATGCATACATTATTTATTTATTTATTATATTAAAACAGAGAATGGCTATTTTAAATTTTTTTCTGTATTTTTGATCAGATAAATGCAGCCTTGGTGAGCTTGTAAGAGACGGTTTTTTTTCAAAAACAATCTTATCAACCTTAAACTATTAAGTGCATACTATAAAATAAGTCACTGAGTTTCATACTCCAATATTCTAGACAGCCAAGGGCAGTTTATATACATCAGCATTAATCAATTATGCAGAATCCAGCAGAAACAAAATAAGAAGATTAAAGATTTAAAAATCAAAATTAAACTTAAAGGGGTCATATGATGCGATTTCAAGTTTTCCTTTCTCTTTGGAGTGTTACAAGCTGATTGTGCATAGATAAGATCCCTGAAGTTGCAAAGACTAAAGTCTCAAAACCAAAGAGATATTCTTTATCAAAGTTAAGACTCTGCCACGCCCCCCTAAAACGGCTCATTCTAACACGCCCCCACATATCTACCACACTATATGGAAATATTTGCATAATGCCGCCCAAATGTGCAAAGAAAGAAGGCGTGGTTTCAGGAACAGCAGTTAGTGTTGAAGCAGCCATGTCAAGGAGACGCTGTGTGTTTCTAGGCGAAAGCAAAAGCACTTTATTTGGCCTTCCGAAAGTAGATGCATTTAGGAATCTTTAAGATTACTTACAACAGAACAGCAATGCATTTTATGGACGACCGTTTCGTGAACCTAGGAGAGGAGGTAATTCTGACTTTGCTATGACAATCTGGCACTTCTGAATCAGCTACTGTAAGTATGTTTTGCTATTAGTTTAAGTATTTGCTATTGACCGTTCAAATGCAGAGTTTTGCGCATCATGTGTGTGTGCGTGCACGCGCATGTGTGTGTGTGTGAGAGAGAGAGAGAGAGACAGCGTCACATCAAAGTGGAGTCAGCTGTCTTAACCGCGGCTTGTGTACTGCATCATCACTGTGTCTGTCACGCGACTCTGTTCCCCTTTCAGGCTTGAACTGATGGTAAAACTAATGACATTATTTACTGTCTTTACATTTATTTTGAAAGATGAAGCTCGCGATTATGGTAAGGGGCGTTACATTTCCGACGAGTGCTTGCGATGTTCGGCCAATCACAATGCACTGGGTCAGCTGGCCAATCAGAGCAGACTGCGCTTGTCGGAAGGAGGGACTTTGTAGAAAACGAAGCGTTTGAGAGAGGCGGGGCATAGAGGACCTACAATAATGTACAGTATTTGAAAAATAATGTGTTTTTTGAACATTAAAGCATGTCAACATATTCTGTTACACCAAATACACAAAATAATGATCTTTAAAAAAAGCACCATATGACCCCTTTAAATGATATAAATGCGTATTTGCTGAATGCTGACGGCAAACAAGAAAGTATTATAATGTTT
>NW_015660051.1:1652937-1676532 GCF_001515625.1 Sinocyclocheilus rhinocerous | reverse complement strand
GAAGCGTTTGAGAGAGGCGGGGCATAGAGGACTTACAATAATGTACAGTATTTGAAAAATAATGTGTTTTTTGAACATTAAAGCATGTCAACATAAGCTGTTACATCAAATACACAAAATAATGATCTTTAAAAAAGCATCATATGACCCCTTTAAACGTGTTACAGTGTTCCCACTGTTTACCCAAACTTATCCATAGAATTAGAAATTGAATAAAACCCAACCAGGCTTTCATTTTAAATTCAGTCTTCAAATAAATCTCAATTTGGTGATAGGTCTTACTGTGACAGACTGTAAAACCAATTTTAGGAGAGACTGTTGAGTTTTGATATAGGCTTGATATTGATCTGTCTCCTGTTGACTACTGCCAACCTCTTGTAACACAACATACAGGTATGAAAGCAGACTCCTGAGGAGGGACAGAGGGGGAAAAAGAGTCTGATCTGAATGGACGCCGTGTAAAGGTTACAGTGCTATGTATTATTTCCCCTCCTCTCCACCTCTACCCAGGGGCAAAAAAGAGAAAGAGGTGGGTAGGAGGTGCTTTTGTAAGAGGATTCTTGTGGACTATGTCGAGAGCAAAGATGGTTCACCCTCAAATATAATAGAAAATACACCGGGGAAAACATGAGAATGTGAGTCTCTGGGTGCAAGGGGATGTCAAAGAGAATGTGTGAGAGGAGAAAGGAGAGAAGGTAAAGTATGTGTGTGTGTGTGGGAAGCCATAAAGCACTTTGCCTGGCAGGACTATTTTGAGGTATCTTTTTAATTTCATGCACGATAGCTCTCACATTTGTTTCCCCTCTTCCACTCATTTCCTCTCCCTTCGTTTTATCCCCACTCCAAACTTGTTATTTGTTGGTTCGTTCTGTCCCTTCCTCGTCTGCATACAAATTTAGGGCATGTTACATATATGTCTGTGTTTTTGTGGCCTACAGATAGCATAAATGGACATGAAATGTCAAACAAACAAAACCCAGATGCAATATAACAAAAAAAATAATGTTGCTTTCTGGGAAGTTTGTACTTAAGTGCTTGCAAGTCGTAATCACAGTGTGATGTGCTTTCAAGTGATTTTAGTCAGTAAGAAATGGAAGTTCTGGGGACTTTGGAATTTCTTTTTCACTTACTGACTAACACAGGACTTTTTTTTAGTGCTTTAGCAACAAAATCAAGCTAGAGCACATACTATACATTAGGCCAGTATTGATGCTTTACCTGTATTTTATACTTTTAATGCTGCCACAGAGAATTATGGAAATGTAGTCGTGTTGCACAAGCCTGTCACCTCATCAGTCAGGTAAATTAGTATTTTTTTCTGGCATATTTAATAACTAGTATTAAGACTTTTTTTCCCTCTCCCCTCTTCTATATACACTACCATTTAAGATTTGGGGGTCGGTAAGTCTCTTATACTCACCAAGATTGCATTTATTTGATCAAAACACAGTAATATTGTGAAATATCATTACAATTTAAAATGACTGTTTACGGTTTTTAATATATTTGAAAATATAATTTATTCCTGTGATGGCAAATCAGAATTTTCAGCAGCCATTACTCCAGTCTTCAGTGTCACATGATCCTTAAGAAATCATTGTAATATGCTGACTTGGTGCTCAAGAAACATTTATAATTATTAATGTATATATGTATTCAAATAAATGAATATTTTAAGCACATTAAACCATTATATATATATATATATATATATGTATATGTATGTATATGTATGTGTGCCATGATTCTCTCACTTTTGTTTTAATTAATGATTTGGCCTCACCTTTACCAAATGGGACTTTCATTATTTCCTCGTCCTTTAATTTCAGTGCATTCTTTGCAGTCAAATCTGCTATCTCATTGCCCTCCACGCCAGTATGAGCTGGAACCCAACAAAACTGAAGATTAATTCCAATTCTCTCTATATTTAACATTATCATGGATATCTCTTTATATAAATCCTCTCTTATTGTTTCAGTTGAATTCAAACTATTAAGAGCTGCAACAGAGTCCGAACAGATAATAACTCTTTGAGGTCTTACTTCTTCTACCCATTGCAATCCTAAAATTATGGCTACTACTTCAGCTGTAAATACAGATAATTTGTCATTAATTCTTTTGCATATGGTTACATCAAACTCTGGTATGTACACTCCTACTCCTACATGATCATTCCTTGAATCTTTAGATCCATCAGTGAATATTGGTATATACTGATAGTAGTTCTGCTTAACATATTCCTGAACCAAATATCCAATATTATCAGCGTTCCTTTCAGTCCATTCTTTCTTTAGTTCTAAAAGTTTCAAGTCTACATTGGGAACTGGAAATATCCATGGAGGAACATTACCCCATACCATATTTGGGCCGTACTCAAATCTCTTTAAACCATATTCTCACGTCTACTTTCTGTAACTGGCTGAGACTGTTATGAGAGAACCAATCAGCTGCTCGTTAGGAATCTTTAGTGCTTGTTAGAGCTTAATTAGTACAGCACAGTGTCTCTGATTAAGCCTCCTGTGGTTTCAGCATTCCGTTAGCCTTCTGTGTTCTATAATTCCAGCCTGTAATGTCTTAGGCCATGTCTACACGTACACGGGTATTTTTATAAACTAAGTTTTTCCTTCTTCCATTTTTAAAAATATCTCCGTCCACATGAAAACGCAAACGCATGCTATGAAGCACTGTCTAGAGCACGCCAAGCCAACAGGTGGCGATATAATCTCAACCGTAAAGCCATGTTGGCCAATCAGAAGTCTGAAAAAGTTTCCAGTAGGCGGAGATAACAGCGCAGGCGCCGACGTCACAAGCCAAAAACTCCAGTTTCGCTGTCTACACGATAACACTGAAACCGGAGTTTTTGAAAATCTTCACCCTGGCAGGAGTTTTCAAAAATGTTCGGTTTCAGTGAACTGGTGCTGCGTTTGCATGTGGACGAATGGCCAAACCGTGTAGAAAATGCTGCGGTTTTAAAAATAACTGCGTTCGTGTGGACAGGGCCTTAGTCCGATAATATCTCCAGTACAGTTCTGGTATGCCTGTTCACCTAACCCACCACCAGCATCTCTTCAGATTACCTGCCAAAACTATAATAGCCCCTCAGTATGCCTGTCAAATTTACTGCATAATCACAAAATAATATCTATCACGGTCACTTTCAAAGCAGCGTCAGTGTGACAGTCAAAATCAGTTATTGACCTATGGAGCTTAACTTGTGTGCAAGGCTAGCAAACAAACCAGCTAGTGTGTTATTGTATTCTCTTACTTATAATCTTGAAGATTAGAATTACACAGCCAAAAGAGCATCAGCATGTGCATAATTGGACGGTGCGGGGCTCCAGAAAATCAATGCTGATTAGCCACATGAAGTTGCTTTTCGTTTTTAAAGATTATTGTTGTAAATTTGGGGATTACAGCTTTTATGTGAGCACCGTAGACATTGGCCTACCACCCCTTTTACTGGGCCATTAACCCACTATGATTAAAACATGAGTACACATATATTTAAATGCACTGAGCATATATTTTACAAACATTACAAGCCCTCTGCAAAACAGCTCGCTGCATCGACACAGACGAGCACTTCAAATGGTATAAAAATTGCTGGTGATTTCATCAACAGGCTGTGTAGGAAGTTTGGTGGGTAAGTAATCATATTCTTGCACTTTTTTCTTTTTTTTCTGAATTATTGTGGAAAATTCAGCTTGAACACAAACTAATGGAGTAGCTCAATTGCAATCTGACTCAAAACCGCCTGTGTACAGCAGAGCCAGAGTCATTAAATCATTAGCAAGCATTAAGAGAGCTCTCACATCATATATCACACAGATGGGGAATTACATGCTCTCTGGAATGCGAATTTAAAGCTGGGAACATTGCGGCAACTTTGACATAACACAGGCAGCATAAAAAAAAACACTTCGGCATGTATGTGTGTCGACGTTTGTGAGCATGCGTTCAGGTGCATGATGGTGAATGGCTCTGACATGAGACGTGCTGCTTCTTTATTGACCCTGTGGTTTTTCAAGGTTCAGAACATCTCAGTGAGCTGGTACACATTGATGTCTTATTGATACATCTACAGTTGCTTATGATTCTCTATTAAAAAGCACTATGCATTTTTCACAAAGCCTTGACAAATACAACAATGCCCCGTCACTGAATGGACTGTCAGCAGTGATGAAGGACAGAGTTTATGGACTGTGATGATGCATTTCCTCAGTAATTAACCTTGTATATTGATCAATGTTGTTGTTGTTTTTTTCATTAAAAAAAAATACATTTATGTCACCATATTTTGTGTTATGTTACCTTGGCATTGCATGACAAAAACCTACCTATAGTTAACACTGCTGCAATTGGGTTTCTAATACAGCTGTTTTGACATGTTTCTCTCTTTTAAACTGTAATTCATCTTTCTCTATTTATTTACTTTGCATATTTTGAGAAGGCATTTGAATGCAGTAGTCATTTCTTATTCATTGTCTTCTTCTTCTTCTTCTTCTTCTTCTTCTTCTTTGCTGGATAGGCTTTTGAATAGTGAGCTATTGTTTCTTAAAAAAAAAAACATCCCAGCAAACACACAGGCTGACACATAAGACTGTCTTCCAGTACTGATGCATCATTTTCAAGTCTATACAGTTTATTTATTTGTGTATGTATCCATTTATTTATTTATTTGGGGCGACAATCAAAATTGATTTGTTTCCATTTATTTTATTCATTTATTTGTTTAGATGGAAATAAATCCAATATTGGAGATATTTATAATCAATATTACTCATTTCTCCTATTTTCAAAATTTAGATTACAGTTACTGTCATCTAACACTCTTAAAGTTAATCTTTGAAAACACTAATAATTCACTAACACTTAAGTGTATTCTTCAGCAAAACTCTGAATTAATATGCATTTTTCAAACTATACATTATAATGTTATGAACACTATAATGTTTAAGTTAGAATTCACTTGTATCTTTTCAAGCAATAATTATCAGCTAATCAGTATTGGTGTTTTGTGATGACAGAAGTGTGTTAAAAATAATATGCGATATCAATTACATTTTAGTGTTTGCTCTTACAGACATGTTTGTTTACTTTTGTACAAGAAAATATGTTGGTACTGTGTTGATCCTGAGGCAAAACCATGTAAGAACCACTGTTCCTAGTCTAGGCCTTTCCAAAGTAGCCATCCTGTGTAGAAGATAACGCTTTCTGAGTCGACTCCTCTGTTCCCGAGCCCTGCTGGGCTGATACATGGGGACATCCCAAGCGGACTCTGGGAGGTCAATCTTCTGAGGTAACCATTACCGGAGCTTGTGTGTGGATCATCCTTGGCTAATCTTGCCCCTGCAGCTTGTCTCCCTAAAGCTTTTCCCAGCCACCCGTGCAGCAGGGAAGCAGAGTGCTTTGCCACAGACCTACAGAGAGATGCTGGTTAACCAACCAGATCAATACAGTGGGCTCCATGATCTCTTAGACCCCTGCTTGTGTTATTATTTCCATCTCTCTCACTTTCTCACTTTGTCATATATTTAGTTTAATAGTAAATAATAGAGCTGAGAGCTTTGCTAATGGACATCTGTTCCATGTTGCACTTATTAGGCATAAGAGCTCCTGTCCCCCACTAGGGCTGGTCACTAAATGGTTAATAAAGAAAGGCTTGTGTCTTTTGTCTAACAAGCCTCTTACCATCACTTCAAAATGTCTAGTACTCTCTTTCACAGCTGGTCCTCTGGGTCAGCCGAAGACTGGAATCGCAGACAGAAGAGAACGAGAGAATGAGGAAAGGGGAGGACAGAATTACTCAGCCCTTGGAAAAGAATGAAAAAGGGTCATATTTTAATGGCCATGGTCTGCCCAGCTCGGAAGATCCCGTTGGTTTATTAGAGCAGAGCCTCTTACCAGTCCAAATGACCAAGAGATAGTGAGAGTGTACAGCTGGAGGTATTATATATATATATTTATTTACCCTCATCTCCATAGTTGTGGGCCTCTGGGTTGTTTTGTATCAGGAAATCGCCAAGGCCGGTTTTACACTGACCACACCACTTGTCTGCCCCCTGTCACAGGAGAGAAAAATAACAAGGTACAAGGGTTACTGAGATGCAGAAGAGAAAGAGAATGCAAAGTGAACCGAATGGTAGAGCTAGACTCAGAAAAGACTAAAGTGGGTAGAGAGTGAGCAGAACAGAAGAGAAAGAGAATGAAATGAAGAGAAAATGTCAAATGAGGTCAATCTAAAACTAAATTATAGGCAATTAGTGTGTCTTTTATCAATATCCGTTCACTGTCGAGATGATCTCCACAAAAAGAGCATCATTATACCTCTCTCACATTACATTTGTATTACAGTTGAGGAGTTTAAAAGGATAGTTCATCCAAAAATGAACAATCTGTCATCATTTACTCATCTTCATGTCATTCCAAACCTGTATGACTTTCTTTTTCTCATTCAACTCCAAATGAGATCTTTAGCAGAATGTCAAAGCTGCTTTCATGCTTTCTTACATACAGTGAAAGTGGATGAGGGCTGTGAAGTTTGAAAAAACGATTAAAAACCCTAAATGCAGTCCATGTCCCATATTTCAAGTCTTCTGAAACCATACAATAGTTTGTTTGAAGAAAAAAAAATGTTTACTAATCATTTAGCTCAGCAAATGGTCACCATTTACTTTAACTATATGTAAAAGAACAGTTAATTTTGATATTTTAATAACTCTTTTTTTGTGAGAAGTCATATGGGTTTCGAAAGACATAAATAATAATATAATTTAATTTTGGGGTGAACTATCCCTTTAAAGTCATGACACCTCATGCATGTGATGACATCATGGTTTTCCATGTGTGTTGAAAAAGGGAAATTTATTTTAATTGTTCCTTCTTATTAGTCATATCTTGTACATGTATGCCACATAATTAATCATTCGATCATGCATGAAAAGTCTTGCTTTGTTTCACAGAAATCTTATTTGTTAGCATTTGTCACATTTTATTTAAAATTATATGTATGTAACTTGAATTTAAGAGAATCTGAAAAATCTGTCTCGGATATAAGTATGTGCTTGTGTGTCATGTTAAGCAAATATAAAGTTTCATTGGAGCCTGGTTAAATTCTGGTTAAAGGGATTATGAACTGCATTGCAGAGCAACACTGCCACCTAACGGCCACCGTGATACTGAGACAAGCTGCCACCTGCTTCAATAAGTGTGTGGTTAAGCTTTGCATGTGTGTGCATCTGTATGTGATAAAAGGCAGAAGATGAGAAATGGTTATGGATTATGGGCTGTGCTGAAAATCCAGTACATCTTTTATATGAATAGGAAATGTTAAACGAGGGGAAAAAGAAGAAGAATTGAGGGTTGGGAGAACAGTGACTCACATGAATCATATGAATGCACATAGCCTCTTTATTTTGTAACTCACAGAAACTCAGTAACATGAAGGTTAGCCAAGGACTACTATAGTGGCTATAAAATTACTGTTGTGTGGGCTTTTGCAAAACGCACGTAAAAACAACCTGTAAAAGTAATGGGCCAAAAATCACAGGAGTCAGCATCTCTGTGATATTACACTACCCTGAACTCTGTCTCATTCTTCCTCTTTCCCTCTTTCTCCACACACATACTCTCTTGGCTAGGAAATGAGTACATCTCACACATCATAATTCTACTCTCTCCATCTCTCTCTCTTGCACACACACGCTGCCCGCTCCAGTAAACCAATACATCATTTCCCTAGTAGAGTCTGTCTCCTCTCCTCATCTGTTAGACGAGGGTTTATGAAGCATCAGCACAGTCCAGGCAGGAGCCCTTTACTAAAGCACAGAGTTCAAACGATGAGTCCTCTACGGGTCCTTGGCTGTATATATCTCTCTTTTCACTTTATGAGTAAACCACAGCCACATTTGACACTAAATTTAATGTGGTCGTTTATAATAGCTAAAGTTTTTTAGATTTAGTCCATGTGGTGTAGCTTTCAGGTCATCTCTATGTTTTTCTCTTTCAGGAAAATGGAAGTTGAATTTGATGAAGAACTTAAATTTCAACTGTTAATAAGGTACATTCTATTGAATGAATACTGTTTATGGACATACTGTATCGCTTTATATAACAGGAAGTTGAGCTGGATGTATTGAACGGCCTATATATACACTACCGTTCAAAAGTTTGAAAGATATTAATACTTTTATTCAGCAAGGGCGCATGGAATTGATCAAAAGTGACAGTAAAGACATTTATAATGTTACAAAAGATTTATATTTCAAATAAATGCTGTTCATCACACAATCCTGAAAATGCGCCATGGTTTCCACAAAAATATTAATTTTAGGCTGATGTAATGACTGCTACAAATTCAGCTTTGCACCACACTAATAAATTACAGTACATATATATTAAAATAGAAATCAGTTATTTTCAATTGTAATAATATTTCATAATATTACTGTATTTCTGATCAAATAAATGCAACCCTCAGTATATTGTATATAGTTCCTGTGTCAATAGGAAATTCATCAAGCAATTTCAAAAGGTCATTAAATGTAGCTAAAATACAAAAAAAAACTGCATAATTAGATGTTTCACAAACTTGCTAGAAGCAAGCAGGATGGCAAACACCAGGAACTGGACACGTTTCATTTTGTACAGCCCCACTCTGGCATTCATGAGTATGCATATTTCAAAGTAAAAATCAATTAGTGGCCTCCTTTGCCCTTTGAAATTTTTCTGCTCCATTTTAGAAGTTCCAAATTTGTCAGCAAGCGTCTTCCTCTCATTCCCCATGAGCTCTCCCCGATTACGCTGATCTCTCGGAGACAAATCGCTGACTCCGGGCTTAGGTTTCCTGCCCTTTCCTGGAACTCTCTTTTCATCTCTCTTTCCCCCATTTTCATCTATTTTTGGGGCTTAAATGATATTGAAAGGCAGTGTTCCAGTCCTCTGTTGACCCAAGATAAGATTATTGATGTGGGCGCATCTAGCTGAGCCATTGCAACCCAAAAAAACTCATAGAGGCACTGAAACTCATAGAGAGCGGACGTGTTCCAATTACCTCAATGCTTCATTCCACTAGCTTATATAATAATCACCGGCATTAAGAATAGGGTAAATGTTTCAGTCACAGCGATCCGAATAGACAAGTCCGCAAGCTATCTTTTGTTAGCCGTTTGGATGGGCTTCATAAAAAAAGAATGAAATTTGTTAATTAACCTTTTAGATAAATGCATTCATTGTGCATCTGATTAAAAGAAAGCGTCCGGCTTTTGAAGCTAGGTCATCGCTCTAATCTTCCTCTTCATTTCCTCATTGTCATTTCTGACTTGCTGCCCTTCACCCTTTATGAGAGAGAGTGCAAATTACGAATCACTGTCAACATAGTGCTCTCTCACCCTCTATTCTCTCCTCTTTACTGTTTATCAATGCACCACTCTACTGTGGAACGCCACACTGTAACTATAGTAACATCTAAGCAGGTTGCCGTAGTGATATAGTGTATTCCTGAGTAGGGAACAGAGAAAGAATGAACCACCAGAAGCTTCCCTCTTCTTTGCTTTTACTCATGATTAAACTGTTCTTTAAAACGTAAAATTGTTCAATCATCGATTGATCTGTGGTTTTCAGGTTTTACTTCAATTAAACATAGTCTGGTTTCATCTTTACCCAGTATCCGACAGTCCTGTGATATCTCAGGGAACGCCAACCCAGACTAATAGAAAATATGGAAACGCAAGCAATGGAAGTGCACATTACCGATAACCAGTTGTCAGGGGTCAGCGACAGCTATACTGTATATGAATGAACAGTTCCAGTGTGCATCGCCATGGTAACCCCCCTAGCTGCCCAGTTCATTGTGAAAATATTACAAGAAATGAGATTCTACTTACGAGTCTATTTCCCCGTCTGAATGATTCAATTTTCGCAAATGTGTCTGGAGTGAAAATAACTTTGTTTATGCCTCTTTGTAAAAGAAAAAATACCAATTTCCAGCAAATTGGAATTTAGTTTAATTCAAGGATGCGCAGAATAGCACAAGCTCAACGTTATATTAAAAAAAAAAAACCTTTTGTCAGGTAAAATCATTTCTGAGCTGTACTTATAAATGGCACAATGGCACATATGTCTGTGATGTGCGGATGATGTCTGTGGGAAAATTGCTATGTTATCTGTGGTTTTGCTTGGCGGATGTGGGTGAGGGGACTGCAGCAAATTGAAATGTGCTGTGCTAAGGGGCTGCTTTTCTCTGGATGAGTCCAATCGCTCATGGTTTATCAGGAGTCAACCTCTGGGCACATTAGCACCAGACTGGAGGTGGAGACGGAGCATCCACAGAGTGTGAATCTAATTCTCTGTGTGCGCTCTCACAGCCTCCCTTCATATTCATGTGTGGGTTATGAGATGCAATTATGAACTCTTTGAAATCATGGAGTATTTTATGAGATAGCATGAAGTTATCGCTCTTTGTCTTTTCCAGTTTATCTCTCTCTCTCCTTTCTGTTCGTGGTACGCAGCCGTTTTTGCTTTTGGAAATCTCTCATATTTTTTTCATTTCAAACCGGTTAGAACTGCAGGCGTATGTGTATGTATGTATGTGTGTGTGTAATGACACCATCGCCTCCCCTAACAGGGTCATTTGTTGCTTTCCCAATATACCATTACGCCCAAACAGCAATTTCTCACTCAAATGGAAAATGTGGATGTGGAAAAGATTTCTGCTCAACTTGATTGTTTTCCACACGCTCTTCCAACAAATCTCCAGCTTGTTCTCCAGCAACCTCTGTCGCACATTTGCTTTTATTGTAACAAGTCTGTCAGTGTGATTTTTTTGCCTTGTAGGCTAAAGCTGCTATTCACTTACTGCAATTTATGTGGTTAATTTTCGATGCTAATGCTGTAGTTTGGAATTTAAACCCTGGCGGTCGATAGGGAAAAAAGAAATGCCACTTTGATATTGAATCTGGAAATGTTTCAGGAGGGATTTTGTGTGATGCAGAGGAAACGACATTGGGCTCCTACGACTTTCTTCTTCGTCTTGTTCTCCTCCCCTTGTAGCTTCCCTCGAGGTCGGCAATTAACACTTTCTGTTCCCTTCCAGAGAATGGAGGGAGTGTGGGATGTGCTGGAGCATGGAAGGTGGAGGTGGCTATAATGCAATTTAGTCTGATTTAGCCTTTTTCCCAGTGATCAGAGCTGTCAGCGTTCAGTAACGATCCTCTCATTGACATAGCAGTCAACAGCTCTTCAGGAAGCTCACTCCCCACTGCGCTCTGCTCCACAGGTATTAACACTCTGCTAACCATGGAGAGGGAGAGAGAGAGAGAGAGAGAGAGAGAGCAGGTGTATCAGTGGCCATTTCTTACAGCCATTGTGTTTGTGGGTATTTATCAATGTAGTTGTATGTACAGTATGCTGCAAAAACATTTATTAATTCATTTAGTGAGGCTTATGCTCGAAACAAGAGACACATGTTGCCAATCGAACGAGTCCAAACACTTACACTATGTTCAAAGCTTTGGAGTCTTATGCTCACCATGCAAGGCTACATTTATTTTTATCAAAAATACAGTAAAAAAATTTGAATTCTTCAAATTTTCAAATGAATTTTTTTTAGCAACCATAACTCCAGTCACCTGATCCTACAGAAATCATTCTAATATGATGATTTACTGCTAAAGAAACAATTGTTATTATTATCAGTGATGAAAACAGTTGTGTTATTTTTTTTGTGGAAACCTTGTTACATTTTTCAGTATTCTTTTATTCAACCTCTGGGCACATTAGCACCAGACTGGAGGTGGAGACGGAGCATCCACAGAGTGTGAATCTAATTCTCTGTGTGCGCTCTCACAGCCTCCCTTCATATTCATGTGTGGGTTATGAGATGCAATTATGTGTGTGTGTGTGTGTGTATGCAATAGTACAAACTTATATTATGCAGTATAGCACAACACATTTTTTCTCTATAGGTATATCAAAGAAATTATTTGCTAAAAAAAGATCTAAACATAGTTTTAAGCAAAAAGATCTACATGAAAATAAAACAAAGGTACAAGACTGTATATACTCTTTTATGAGTGAACTTCTCATCCAATGAGGTTTTGCAAAATATGAAAAAAACACAAAGTACAAAATTAAATTTCAGCCATTTGTTTTATACATAAAAATATATTTCAAGTTTATTGCATAATGTTCAGATATTTAAAAAGTAGTTGGAGAGATTAGTCTTAGTTATGCTATTTACAGTACTCCATGGGTAGTGACGTTCTTGAAAGGGAATTAGACGATCAAACATTAAAAAAAGATTAAAAATTAAGTTAAAAAATATTGACTTGTGGCTTCTAAAGTAATCATATTCTAGCAGTTTCTTACTTTATGGTAAACTGACTTTTACTGGGGAAAAAAATGGCAAAGATACTAATTAAGTGTGGGACATTTTACAGAGTATGGCTGCATATAAATATGTACATGACAAATCGGATGCTCTAAACAGGGACATGAGTCATTTCTAAGAACTGATATTAGACCAGACACTGAATCTTAATTCCCCTCAGGTGCAACATTTCATCTGTCTTCCCTGTTTTCTTCACCATTGTTTTTGTTGTTGTTGTTGTTTTTTTTAGTTCCTGGAAGTGTGCAGTCCAGTCACTGAGAGAGTGAATGTGGCTTAATGAAAGACTCCCATGGCTAAACACACAGAGGAGTCTTTGATCTGCAGAAATCAGGCTAAATGCCACATGAGCCTCTCTGATTAGGCCATAATGAAATAAATTAGCCAGAGACTGCATGAGCTGCTCTCTACAGGTGAGCTCACGGCAGAGACTTAACAATAGAGAGGACAAGACGAGCAATTACCACAAGAGGACTACAAGCCTAGCTTTGGTGTAGAATTTACACAGTAGCACACGTGCACACGCACATCACTCACTGTGATTCTTGCCACGAGATGAGACTCTAAAAATTCATGTTTTCCTGGATACTCACACATTAGCGGACGGACAAAAAAAAAAACATGCAGCGCGTGCTTAAAAACACGCTCCTGAAAGCCCTCTCAGTCACTCAGCATGCATTCACACATGCAAACGTCACACATTCAAATGTCAAAGATAATTGTGTCAGGTTGCAAATGAAATGTGCATTGCAGAGTAGCGCATATCGCCCCTTGTGTACAGTGCATTAACAGCATGCTGCAAATGACAGAGGAATGTATATATTTAACATTGTGTCTGAAATATGAGACCAGTAAATAAAGATGCTGTAGTACAAGAAATGGTGATGGCATAAGTAAATCTAAAGCCCTGTTCAGACGGAACTAAAAAATAATAAAGGTTCTTTATTGGTATCAGTGGTTCCATGATGACTTTAACATCCATAGAATATTTCTATTGCTTAAATGATTCTTTACAGTGGAAAAAGATTCCTCCCTTTCTTAAACGTTTTATTTACCCTAAGAAAAAATATGGTTCTTTTAGGAACTGTTCACTTTAAGGTTCTTGTGGGAGCTAAAAATTGGTCTTCTGTGGGATTGCTGAAAACCTCCTTTTAGATCCTTTTTTTTAAAAGTGTAGCTTGCCCTGAGGAGGTTAAAGATTTGTACTTATTTTATCCAGTCTGAATTAAGCATGAGCAAAATCAATTAGTTTGGTGAGAAAACTAAACTCTGAGAAAACTAAGCAATGTTCTTCTCCTATTATTTCAGCCTTAGCCAAATACTATAATTAAAGCTAAATTCATTATGGATTTTGACATTTTTGCTGGGCAAAACAACAGTTGGTGGTTCAAGTAGCCTACTGCTGGCATCCTATCTGATGTATAATTTAGCAATATGAATATCACATTGTTCGAAATATCTTTACATCGAATAACTTACAAATATAGCTAGTTGCCTTGTCTTATTTTGCTCTGCCAATGACAGATGAAACCAAAGCTGACTAACAGTCACATGTCTCATAGCAATGCACAGGACTGGTGTTTTGTTCCTGAATAAATCAGGGTTTTGAACAAATTGTGTGTGAATAATTCAGTGACTCACTCATAAAGATCGCCAGGTGTTTAGCTCATGAAGTGTTTTTGAATGAATCTGTTGAATTAATGAATCATGAGTCATGACTCATTTATAAAGACAGTCGCTTATTGCCACCTACTGGTTGAAGGATGTAACCTTTAGAAAGAATCACTGAAAAATCGTTTCAATCCTGTCTTAATCAGTAAAATGTTGATAATTGCAACCCAAACGTCATTTAGAACAGTAATACTGTCAGAATAATGCTTTAAATGCAAGGAGAAGACTCTAGCTTTTAAAATAAGATGCAAATATGCAAATTAATGGCTTTTGAATAGGCATATTCATGTGTCCATTTCAATGAATGCACTTTCCTCTCTGCTCTGTTAAAATAAAGGCAAATTTAACATCCATGACATGAAGGCAGTTATTAATTCTACAATGTGAGTTTTCATTTAAGACTCGAATGCCCTTGAACTCATTTATTCATTGTTCAGTAGACTCAAAATTTTGAGATTTCTTTGCAAATCTAAAGCTTAAATAGAAAAAAATGCATTATCCTTCATCATTATTTGATTTTAACATCACTGTAGTGCTCATAATTATTGTGTGTTATTAAAGAACTGTCAGATGACTGGCACTCAGCATAATTGCTAAGTGGAGCTCCCCAAACAGCAAGCCATTTCACAGCTATTTAAAGCTTAGCACAGTCGAGGGACAGATGTTTGTGTATTTATGTACCTGTAAATGGTGAGCATATTATGCGTCTTGACTATTTGAAAATTCCAAATCTTGGAATTTAATAATCAAACAGTAGAATATCAGTATTTTAATTGTACCTTATTCATAGTTGTATTATGTCATAGCTGTCTCTGTTCAGTGTTTTTTATTTTATTTTATTAAAATTATTACTTTTATTCAGCAAGGACACATTACATTTATCAATAGTGACAATAAAGACATTATTTATAGTACTGCACAATAATTATTTCAAATAAATGCTGTTCTTTTGAACTTTCTGTTAATCAAAGAATTGTGGAAAAAAACAGTCTTCACAAACATATTAAGCAGCACAACTGTTTTCAATATTGACAACAGTAAGAAATGTTTCTAGAGCACCAAATCAGCATATTAGAAAGATTGTTGAAGGATCATGTGACTCTGAAGACTGGAGTAATGGCGGCTGAAAATTCAGCTTTGTCATCATTGGAATAAATTGCATTTTTAATTGTATTAAAAAAACACTTACTTTACACTTATTTGAAATCTTCCTCAGTCTTACACAATGTTTATATTCATTTAAGTATAAACTTCAAAATATTCTGTTAGATGTATGTTTAAAAGAACAACACCAACAAATCCAAACAGTCTCGATACAGTCTCAAAAATTCAAAGCTGGTCTAAGCTGGTGTTTTCAACAGAACCGAGACGTTCACATGCACGAATTCACTATGCTTTAGCCCTGCACTGGAGTGGCTCTTCTAAGTCATTTGCTTGGCTGGGCTGTGAGAGAGACCCTGAATGTGAGCTGCATATCAACCAGTAAGAGTTACTCAAACACACCCACACGTACACACTCCCTCACACTGATATAAATCCACATACATCAAACGCCACCCATACACACAACATACACCACACGCTTGCAAGTGCATCTGTATAATGTGGTTTTCGACTGTGTGTGTATGAGTGTCGATGTATCTTTGACACCTGCCTTTTGATGAGGGCACAGAGGGAGAATTCAAAGCTGATCCACAAGCACAGGAGCCAATCCCTGATCCCATGCGGACTGTCGTTACCGAGCGACGAGCTGCATACCTACTTTTGAACTTCACTCTGCTCCAGCTCTGTCTTACTTTAAATTCCCCCTGCCTCGCAAACACCAGTGCCTTTCTGTACCTTCCAATGGAGGAGTCCCTTTATTCGTCCATGACTATGTTTGGTTGTGTTCTGCTATACAAGGGCATCTTGTTTTCTTTACCTTCCTCTGTAATACCAGTCACATGTGATGAAGTGTGAAAGGTCAGCTTTAGTCTTCTGGCTTCTGCTGCTGGTTCCATGAATCATCCATTACTGAAGCTGGCACTCAGAAGATATAATTTGCAGGTGAGAATTGGATTTTCCAGCAGCTACCAGTTTGTGGTCATACTAATTGTGATTTTTCCATTTTTAAAAACTTTTTAAAAATGTATTTAAAAAAAAGAGTTTATCAATTTTAATTTCAGGGATCAGATCTAACTGAATAGCACATCTTGGCTCTCCGATTGACTTTGCCCTATCAGTGCGGCTCCCATGAAAAAAATAGTGAAGACCACTGATTTAGCCAGACAGAGATGCTTTCTGCCTGTCAATCATTCTGAACTTTCACAGGGCAGCCCATAAATGGAAAGCAGGAACTGTTGAAGCAGATCATTCAAGTCATCACATTCAGCTTCATAAGCAGTTGTCAGTTGTTAGTGTGTCGTGCAAGAACGCTATTTTGCTTCTTTTGCTTTTGACAAGTTTGACAACACCGATATGATGTGCTGCTGCTCTCCTGGTCCGTCTCTGATTACAGCGATGTCTTTGTAGGGTGGGGCTTTAGAAATTCAGTGGTTTAAGGTATTGTCACACTAGGCTTTGAGCATGTGAACACACTTCGGACACAACCATTATCAGCCACACGATATGATATCACACTACAGGGTTTCTTTGTTTAATGAATAATAAATCGCAAAAGGTAAAAAAAAAAACACACACACACAAAAATCAATAAAAAACATGCCATCTAATCCACTTTCCCACAACACCATTCATGTTTGAAGTTTATATACTATACTTACTATAGTTTACCAAAAGATCGATCTGTGGCATGTATATCATCTGTTGGTCAAACATCCTTTGATTATGAAAATTCAAAGGTCAAAGTTCACTAATCTTGCAGAATTTCTTTGCATTTTCACTTTCCTGTGCACATATATGAATGAATTGAAGGAAATGGAGTACAAAGTGTAGTGTAACCTCAACTTAAAGGAATAGCTCACCCAAAAATTTGATTGGTCATTATTTAATCATTTTCATGCCATTTCAAAAATGTATGACTAACATAATTTACTTTGTGAAATACAAAGGAGGATTTGTTTGTTTGTTTTGTTGTTGTTGTTTTGTGTTCCCATTTGCTCAAATATCAAAATAAATACTCCACGATATTGTTTTCATGACTTTCAAAAAGAGAAAAAAAAAAAATAGAGAGATATTGACAGTGGCAGTTAGAAGAGAGAACAGTGTCAAATTTGCCATCACTCCCACAGCTGTTGTATTAAAAATAGCCTCACAGCAGTATTTCCGTTTTTCTTTTTTAATAAATCTGCAAAGATGTCAACAATTCTGTGTTTTTCTGTCAATATGGGGTGCTGTGTGTACATTAATGAGGAAAAAAAATTAACTTAAATGATTTTAGCAAATGGCTGCAATATAACAAAGAGTGAAAAATTTAAGGGGGTCTGAATACTTTCCGTACCCACTGTATATATATATATATATATATGACAATAACTAAATTATGAGGAATTATGATGCTGATGTCTGCTGAAACGAGTCTGTGAAAAGGGTCCATTTTCCTTTGTGGTCAGCAGAAGAAAGAAAGTCAAACAGCTTTGGAACAACATGAATAGATGATTTTAGAATTTTCATTATTGGGTGAACTATTCCTTTAAGTCTGGCGAAAATTCTTAAGGTGCAGTCACATTTACCATTGCTCAGCCCAATTTTTACATGTTTTACGTGAAATCCAGTCATTCCAAAAAGGGTCCGCTAGAGGTTCACGGGAGGGTGAAAAAGTTCTCTACACAGATTTCACTCTTGTTCAAGTTGGACATGCAAATGTGCAGAGCTCACCAACAGAAAGCTGCTTGGTTTGAAAGTGACTTAATAATGTGAGCTATGCTTCACACACCACTACACTAACCTTGTTTCCCTGCAAAATGTTGCCTACATTTCTCTAATGTGCCTGCTCCTTTACACTAAACTTGTTTCATTGCTTAATATAAAGTTGAAGATTTTATTTAGCAAATTAGTAGTCACCACCATAAATCTCATTTAATTCAGAGTCAGAAACATATTCCTGAGACGCATTTCAAATAAGATGGATTTTTGAAAACAACTCAAGTATGCATCAAGTCAAGCAGTCATGTTAAACACAAAAAAACAACTTCTTAAAGACTGTTATTACCTTTCCATTTAAATAAAACACCACAAAACAGAGGCTGAGGACAAAAGGGAGATTAGTACAGACATAAACATGCCATTGGTGATTGTACTGGGATTAGCTCATTTAGTATGTGATCCTTAACTTCATTATCCTTCTAACTAGTTATAGAACAAGTGATAATGGTGTTGCTTCATCTGAAGTGTGTTGAGAAGGTAAATAGTCCTATTAGTCCAGCAGAGCAGAGTAATTTCAGTGTCATGATGTGCACAGATAGCATTGTATGTGTTATTTCTGTGAGGGGCTGATGCACTGATATTGACGCCATCTTCCTTGTCACTGTCACCCCATCATCATCATCCTCATCACTGTCACAAATAATCTAGTGCATTTTTTCCTCTCGCTCTCTCACTTTCTCTGTCATTAGACTTCCAAAACACAAACTACAATAGAGCTCAGATGAGATTGAGGGCAGAAGGGGATGGGGTCCGGGTCTTTCATGCTGTCTGACAAAGCAAACAATCACACCTCGTCTGCGGCAGTCTGCTGTGTGTTTGAGTGAGATACGGTTCATTTTCGTGAGATGGGAAGCGAGAGAGAGCCAGGGAAAGACGAAAACAGGAGTGTAGGGAGCGAGTGAGTGAGTATCCTGCTTCAGGCTTCTGTTCAAATAAAAGCATAAAAGCTCCTTTGGTCAGAGGGCACGCTGTCTGTCTAACACATCATTCACTAATGTGCTTAGACCACACGCTTGTTACATTTAAAACAATGGTTCACATGCACAAGGCCCCTCTCTCTCTCTATTTCTCTGCTTTATGCTGTTTCCTATTTTGAGAATCAATGTAATTCACTTTCCTTTCTACTGCCATTTTAGCGCATCAAAAAGCAACTCTGAAGCTAAAAGGCATTTTGCAGCTGCATGCTTTTGGAAGTGGGAGATCAATGTGAACAGCAGCCATTAGAGACAGTGTTTCACTGTAAACACGTATTTATACAACTCGTTGCTGGGGCACTAATTGAATGGAGATCGGTTCAGGTATCAGGATTTTTTATTTATTTTTTCTTGACTCGCTGTCTTTGGTTACCAGGTACTGTATCTGTTCTGCATTTACTGTTCTAAGAAGAAGAAACAAGAAAAAAAAAAGGATAAAGCAGATGTAACGACTGCATTTTGGCCCTGATATCTTTGGTTCTTAATGCTGAGAGAGGAGAGAGCAAAAGAAAATGAGCAATATAAAGTTATAACTTTAAAATAATGTAGACTCAAATGCAAACTCTGTTTATACAGTATGTTAGTTCTGGTATGGAGTAACCAAGTCCCTGTTTACACCTGCTATTAGATGTACTTGCATTTAAATAAAGAACTATTAAGCTATATTGTATTAGATATATGACATGTAATTAATATATTAATATTGTTCAATATTTTATTTTTATAAAATGAAAATTAGGTATACGTGTATAAATAATGTAAAAAAAAAAACTACGTATTAAGAATTATTTAAAATGGTTAATTCTTTATTATTTTTATTGTATTGTATTGTACTGTACTGTACTGTACTGTATTGTATTGTATTGTATTGTACTTCCACATATAACCAGCAAAGTTTTAAACCCTTAGCTATAAGTGTAATGGTTGATTGAATTTTGAATCAGTTTTTATTGTTATATTTTGCATTTTCAATTTGAGTTAGTTTTAGTAAATTTGTTGTTAGTTTTTGTCATTTTTAGTATTTTTTCTATATATATATATATATATATATATGTGTGTGTGTGTGTTTGTTTATATGTGTCTATATTGTTTTTTTTATTATTATTAATTTTTATATCAGGTTTAGTACATCAAGTTAAACTAAATTAAAATGAGAAATGTTGCCTTGGCAATTAGCTGAAATAAATTGGGTTTTTAGGTTTTAGTTATTTCAGTTAATGTTTATTTTATTTCAATAAACTTTTTTTATGGTTTTAGTTTCGGTTTCAGTTTTAGTTAACTAAAAACCCTTCACTGTCATCCTGTAAGTATCAGAACACATTCAAATGCAATGTGGTCATATTTTAAACTACCTCTGAATGTGGTTTGAGTGACTTAATCGGAAAACATTTTGGACCCTCTGTATTTAGCACTGACCACTTGCTATCAGATCACTCATAATGGATTTTAATTCCAGCTGTAAACAGTGTCTAATGTTGTTACAAATAAAGCACTGAAATCATCCACAGGCACATGAAGCATTGAGAGTGCTGAGACAAGAAGACAGTATGAAGCGAGTGAAAGAATGACGAGGACTTTATGCCGCTGTGGTGTTTTCCAATATTGTGATGACTTGCAGATATGTAATCCATTTTCCGATGTACTGGAAAGCAATTCTTTACTGTCGCCTGATTTTTATCAGAAGCAAACGCTGCTTGAGGGTTTTCTTAAGGTTTTGTGGACATTGTGAGAGATGAGACTGCAGGGTCGATATGGCGCCACCATCCTGTCGCCAACATCCCACGTCCCCATGTGTGTGTTATCAGAGATGCATCAATTCTTAGGCGAAACCAAATCCGTGCAGATGGAACGTCACACATGTGCGTCCACGTGCACACACACACACGGCACACGCAATAACAACAGACTCTCTCATAACGCACATCTGACTGTCAGGCTTTGCCTAGAATTCCATTTTGAATCAGTAATGACGGTGCTTTCTTGTTTGCAGTCTGGCTTTGCTGCTGAGATATTAAATTGCCTGCAGTCTATGAGCTCTCGCATGTAACTTCATAATCTCTTACAAATCTTTATTTTGAAAAGTTTATTTTCATCACCCCTGAGGTTAGATCCGAGTTAGCTTGTCCCAAACTCCAACTAAGTTTCTTTAGATTTGGCTGCTGAGATTCATGTGTTGATGTAATATGCATTACTGATTGTAGAAGACAAGTATCATTATTCCTATTGCTCAAGGTTTGAGGTTTCAATACATAATGAATGGCATATAGTTTGCTGTATGTTGACAGACTGAGCAGTAAATTCATATATTTATCTAGTGTATGATTTAGCATACATATTTTTTTTAATTGATACAAGTGGCTATATTACCATATACTTAATATTTCATCAGTTAATTGCAATCCCTGACAATCAAACTGATGACTAAAATGTAATTGAAATGTTTCTGAGAAAAATTGCACTTGTGAGAAAAAAAAAAAAAAACTTCAGGTTTGCTATGCTTGTTTGTAAAGCTGCACTATTTTGCCACCAAAAAATATTATTATATATCAGTAAGATTATAAAATAATGATAACATTTATTATTAATATTATTATTATTGTTATTGTTATTATTATAGTTACAACATACAAAATATTAATGAAGATTATTAAATACTAAATATTACTAAAAACATTTAAAGTACACATGAAATCAAAATTGACTGTATTTATTATACCATAGTCCAGTGACTGGACACATTGCTATTTTGTGGTGAACAATTAATCTGTGCAAGTCAATCCACACGCACACACACACACACACACAAAAAAATGTTTGCCTTGGTAATCTTTAAAGGGGTCCTATTATGCTTTTTCACTTTTTGTATTTTAGTCAGTGTGTAGTGTGTATGTTTGGGCATAAAAAAAGATCTACAAAGTAACAAATCTCAAAGTCCACTCCAAAGGGAGATATTTAGTTTTTTTTTAATCCCTTTTTAAGAACTACAACGAACGGCTCGTATGGACTACTTAAAGGGGTCCTATTATGCTTTTTCACTTTTTGAATTTTAGTCAGTGTGTAGTGTGTATGTTTGGGCATAAAAAAAGATCTACAAAGTAACAAATCTCAAAGTCCACTCCAAAGGGAGATATTTAGTTTTTTTTTAATCCCTTTTTAAGAACTACAACGAACGGCTCGTATGGACTACAGCGGTTGTTTTCCGGGTTTTGTGATGTCACAAAGCGGTCCATTAGAATATCATTAAAATAAATCCGGAAACGGAAAATTCAAATGGTTGGGGGGTAGGGAGGGGCGAGGTCGTGGTTAGAACCAAGCGGCAACCTTCCGGTCTCTCTCATGAAGCCAACACGGATGTGACTTAAACTGTAATTCATCAACTGGCCGCTAGAGGCTGGCTGCAAAAGGGAGTCAATACCATAGACTCCCCATCTTAAAATGCCCAACTTTACAGCAGAAAAAAACGTTTACAGACTGGTTCAAAAAATGATTTTGGTCTATATAGCTAATTTTGCCCATCATGACAAATGTGAGGGGGGTGAATAATTTTATAACTCATCCATTTAAATTATATTAAGCCTTAAAGTTCTGTATAATTAAGGGCGTGGCCACTTGAGTGGCAGGTGGATTGCCGCTGCTGTCCCCCCCGTTGAGCTAGGTGGGTGTGGTTTCAGCAACCAGCTCCCGCCTCTTTGCCCATTTTCGATTATCCGGGAGTGACGCGTGGTGACGCGCTGTCAAGATGGCGACGGCTGGCTCCGCCAAGGAAGTGCTTGAAATGCCAAGTTTTAGGCATTGTTCAAATAAGTACAAGCCAGAAAAGGGAAGGAATAAATAAAGAGAAAGAAGAAGGTTTTTTTTTTTATTTTATTTATTTATTTATTTTAAGATGAAGTCAAGTAGCGTTTATAATTCAATGATGAACTGCCTTTAACTGAAAATTGAGTGTTTACTATTATAATTTTGCATTATCGACACAATATTTTCCTAATTAATGCTGTACAGTTGCTTTCACACAATCTGTATTGTTAAAAGCACTATATAAATAAAGGTGACTTGACTTGACTTGAGTGCATCAGACAAGACGAAGACGAAAAAGTGCTGCTGTAGTGTTAAGTTTTTCGCAAGTTATTACACATGCACCTGAATAACTATGTATGTAAATATGTGTTACAATTATGAAAACGCTTTTATAATAAATTGCTGACAGTACAATGCTGGACAATGATGTGATCTGCAGAATTTACACTTCAATTATGAGACTACAGTATTTCCCATACATTGAGTGCGGGTGTTTTTATATCACTGTATTTCTGAAGGAAACCGACTGTCTTCAGAAAATTGGATGTCATTTTCAATTAATCTTGCCTGTAATGTCTGATAAAGCAGCGTTTGTGAGTGGAGCGCTGCTTTGTGTTACCGGGGAAACCTCGATCTCTACCACTCCAACAGCGCCTCATGCTGGCAGAGAATGAATCTGCATATATATGCCGCCACAAATACATAGAGTGCAAGTCTGTGGGAAACACTGGACTATGGTATAAATAAATTCAACTGTATGTTTCACTGCAATTGATGTTATAATGTTAGAATTAACGAACAATAATACATATGCACTTATCTGTACATAGTAAATGCAGTTATTTTTAAGCGGTTGATGACATCCTATCTAAAACGTGATTTAGCCAAAAAAAACAACAACAA
>NW_015660051.1:1589887-1652704 GCF_001515625.1 Sinocyclocheilus rhinocerous | reverse complement strand
CCGGAACTAATCAAGCCGTTTGTGCCAGGCTGGGGAGAAAGGTATTGTAATAATGTGAATTATGTGAAAAATAATGCGTTTTTCGAACCACCAAGCATGAGAGCATGTTCTAGTACACCCCCAAAACAAAATCAAGACTTTGTAAAAGAGCATAATAGGACCCCTTTAATCCAAATCTGAAAATGAACCTTCCCTCCGAAATGACGGACCTTCTCTGATGACGTCAGTTTGACAGCTTGGGCATGTTTAACATCCTTAAACATGTCCCTTCAACTGTGTGTGTGTAGCACGTGACCTACAATCTAAACATAAACCACTTTCTAATGCCTTGGACCAGATCAGAAGACTACGTTCGCTCTTGAGCCAGCGTTGCAGCAAGACAAGGGAAATAATAACACAAGACAGGGTTATAGTTGAAAAGGTAAGTATTTTTCTTTTGTATTTCTTTGTTTTAATTTGTTTGCGTTGGGAAAAGACAAGAAAAAAAACTAAATGAGAATAATGTCCTAGAATGACGTATGTGCACTCGATTAGCTTATAGCTCGTACTACACGAGACCGCATGGTTAGCAAAACTCCACGTGAGCTACATTACACTCATAAAGTTAGCAAACGCACATAAACACTTTTAAACAGCAAATCAAGTCAATTTATCACTTCACTCACATTTCTTAACATATTTCACAAAAATTATACATCACAGTATCATTTAAGAACACTTAACTCCGCAAAAGACAAACAAATGCAAAAACCATAACTAAACATGGTAGCTTATGAGCTCACTTACCAAGAATAAAATGATAACGATTAGAAATAACCTCAGATGAATCAAGGAAAATCTGTTTTATGCAGTTTCCGTCAGATGAATCAGCTTATCTTCTCGTTTAACCCTTGGCGTTAATACAGACGCGATTAGAACTATTTAAACAACTACTTCCTGCTAGCGTTTTAATGTTTTAATTATGAATTTCAATTGTTAATCTAGTATTTCTCACTTACTTTCTTAACTTCAGAACTGCAACTGACACGCATCACTGCTCCAGCGGCCATTTCACTTCACTCTGTGACGAGAGACTATTCACCTCTATTTAGCGCTAGAGATGATGCAACCCACTAAGGGCGGAGCTATTTCTAAAGGTTTAATTTAATTTATTTTCTAGTTTGTGACATTTACGAAGTTTCTTTAGCAATATTTGATCTCTAAAACATTAAAATAATATAATCAAATATATTATATGTGCATTATAATAATTCTCTTTCTTTTACAGGTTTAATATGGGCTTTAGTAACCTTGGTTACACGTGTGTTTTTTTTTGTTTTTTTTTTATCTATTCAGACTACAAACAACTTAAGTCTTAGACTTAAATCACTGTATGTAGCATTTCACTTTTGTGCTTCCCAGCATGTCTTGTCTATATGCTGTTTTTCAACATGATTGATCCTTAGAAAGTAGCTCTAAATATGAAGACAGAAGGTATTGTCTCTCTCTCAAACCACGGTTCATCCCTCTGCAGTCAGAAGAGAATAAAATAGTCTAATATTGTGGAAGCATCCATATGTGTGTCATTACTTTGCTGGTTTGCTGTCCTCGGTGAAAGAGAGGCTGTAATCGCACACTGGCCACATGATTGATACTTAAGCTGTGGAGAAACACTTGCCTAATGGTTGCAGTGTCACAAACAATGGAGAAAAGCAAACAGAGGGAATGAGAGAAGAGTAGAGATAAGACATTCGGAGCAGGAATTGCCTGGGAGCCGGGGTATGCTTATTAGAATCCTAGGCTCATTACAACTTCCCACACTTTTATAATCTGTGATTTGAGGAACCACAGTGTCTGCATGCTGATAGAAGTGGGTCGGATTAAAGTGGAAAATAGAAGAACCCTCTCAGATGTTGGAGCTCTGGGTTTGTGAAGCAAAGGGAGAGGTGAGGCTCAGTGTCTGTTGAAGCCTCGAGAATCATTAGACTTCCTGTCAGTCTGGGGTGTTATTGATTGACAGGCTAGCTGTCCAGTCACATGCTGAGTGATGTGGAGGAGGAGGGGTTAGGTCAAAGAGAGGAGGGATGCAGGTGATGAGATCAAGGCCAGATCAAGACTCCGCTGTGTGTGTATGTGGAGGTGAGCTTGTCAATCATCAGCTTCTATAGCGTGATAGGAGGTTTTATATACTCATGCAGTGCAAATTAGGTAATCGTAATGTTTAACCGAATAAAATACGTTATAATTATACTAATTTAGTCATTTAGCCTGGTCATTATCAAGTGGTGGGTCATGAACAGATGTATTGTAATGCCTGTAAGGCAAAGATATACATGGAGTTTCGCGCTCGAGTTCACAGACTGAGATGGCAGAAAGCGCATCCTGTTTGCTTTTATTATTTTACAAAAGTGTGTTTTGTTGTTATTGTGAGTGCACATAAATAAACATAGAGTCTTTACAGATTTGAAAGATGTATTACTCTTATCTGTATGACCAAAATTACGGAGTAGCCTATTTTAAGAGCAAGTGAGCGCACCGGCACCTCCATCTGTCCTGCAGTGAGCGCTAATGTTCAGCTTCCACACAGACACTTGAATATAGCGCACATTTCTCTAAGTTTACATTAGATTGAGCGGCCATGTAAAGTTGCTAATACTTACATATTTCAGGTGATAAGCCATATTTGTGGTGGATGATTGATAGGCGAGCATTTGGATGTCCTGCCGGATGTACTGTATTACCATAGATCAGCCATTAACGATCTGCGTGACTTTGCCAATGTGGATTATTTTTTCTGCTACTAAAAAATTTTGGTCGACCAAGCCTCTTCTGGTCAACTAACGATTAGTCGACTATTAGGGGGCAGCCCTAATAATACTATTTATTTATGTTTATGATTATTTATTTATGAGTATTTTGAATTAGCATTTATTTTTATCTTTTCAGTTTTAATTTTAGTTTTGGTAATTTTGTTATTTTGTTGAGAGCTTATGTCATTTTTTAATATATATATATATATATTGGGGAGACCGGGATGATAGTAACACTTTTTGTTTGAGGGTCAGTAACTTAGTGGTTGTTCATGCTAGACCTCTCAAACTTTGATACATTGTAGCCAAATTTGTCTACTACAAATAAAACTCACTTGAACTTGTACTACAGATATGGATGACATCACCATAGGTTGTTTCTGATTGGTCAAACTGACAGTGTTACAACTAACCCCATGTTACAACACTCCCCGGTCTCCCCCTACATATATATATATATATATATACTTATTTTATTTCAGGTAGTTACCAAGGCACACATTTTTTAATCTAATATTTATATTTTAATTTATTTCAGCTTTATATTTAATTAACAAAATTATTCGTAATTTTAACACTGGTCATGACACAAAATGAACCACAGATCTGCTCTGATAGTATCAGCAGGGGAAAAAATAATGCTAAATAATAATAAAAAAGAATAAATAAAATGCAACTATATGACCTAAGCGAATGCGACCCGGATGTTAAATACGATTTACATGTGGTACTGTGTTGGTCACCATTTGAACTCTGATTCAGTTTATTTATTAATACTAACTATATTATGGCACTGTTTTGACCATTTTTGCAAAACCCCCTGCCTAGACTAGTGTGAGATTTCCATTCCTTTCAAATTTGTTTTATACTGGTTAGTGCTTATTTGACCATGCTGTTCACAAACAAGACCCAGCTGGAGAAGTTTGTTCCCTATCGATACTTCACTTATACTGAAAAACTCCTTTTTCTCCGATGACTGACGCCTTTTAATAATGCAGTGTAACTGCACGGCCATTGGTTCATGCAGTGTATTAAAAACGAACCAATGGCTTGGCAGCGGAGACTCGAAGCCTCTCGCCGTAGAATCGCCTTAGCAGCGGATCAAGCTGAACCAGCGACCCTCTGCTCGGCTGATTTGCCGCTTCTCCGCCGCCTTCAGCGTCGCAGCAGCAGCGGTCCCAGCTGATCCCCTGCCGCCATCCGGCGAGCCTAAAAGAGCTTATTTCTAGGTAAGTTCTAAAAAAGCAAAATTTCTAGCGACTTTCTCCTCTCTCAGCGAGCCTCGGAGAGAGAAACAGCGAAGTCTGGGAGCGAAGCAGCCGGGTCTGAGCAATATCACGCCGACACAGAGCCTGCGTGCTCGCTTTCCCCGCTGTGCTTCGATCCGTGTCTTACACATGAAGATCAGCGCCCCTCTTTACATTGAGCAGCTCTATTTTCCTAGGTTGATCGAAGCGGAATGCTGTCACTGACAGCTTAAAATTGGTATGTGTGTGTCGCTATGGCTGCGCTCTTAGAGACGGGCTGCTTTTACCAGGAAAGCAGTCTGCCCCTGTCCGTTCGCGGCGGCTTAATCCTCCTAGGCAGATCAAAGCAGAACGTTCACAGCTTCGCATTTGTGTGTGCGTAGCTGAGCCCCGCCTCCCCCGCTCTTATGTTTCTCTCCTCCCAGTCACTCGGAGGAAGAAATGGCGAACTCGCGGGGATGAGTGATCAGGCATGAGTGATTTAACGCCGGCAAGTCCCCGCATGCATCACTCTCCACACAGCTCTTTGATCATCCAGTGTGTTTACACGTGAGGATCGGAGCAGAACGCTGTCACCAATGATTCAATATCGCTGACAGCTTCGTATTTGAATGCACCTCTCGCCTGGGCCATGCCCACGCTGAGGCTGTGCTCGCTGTGACAGATCGCTCTCACTACGAGAGTTCATGTCTCGCTCTGCTTTGCTCGCGGCTCTTCTTCTTCAATGAAGGTGGCCCCGCCCCTCCCCTCGTCCGCCACGAGCGGATATGAGAGAATGCGCGAACTTTTGTTCTGCCTGAGCGTTTACACATAACGATCATCAGTACTCCTCTTCTAATGAGTGGTTTGATCTTTTTAGGCGGATTAAAAGGGAATGCTGTCACTAATGATTATTATCACTGACAGCTTCAAATTGGACGCGTCTGGGCCACGCCCACGCTGAGGCAGCGCGCACGGGGGCTGACTGCTCTCGCTATGAGAGCCTTAAGTCTAGCGAAGCATTTTTTGAAAGCATTTTCAAAAGAGAGCAAAATTCCTCTTCTGAGTGCGGGGTCCCCATACGGTGACCAGCCGCTCGAATTAATCCAACCCCTTGTCATGCGGGCTTGGTTTCCCCAGCTCAAAGCGAGTCAGACTTCCACAGCTGCTATTTTCCTCGTCCCCAAAAAGGATGGCAATGGTCACCCATCCTCGATCTCAGGCATATCAATACACAGTCCTTGCCTTTGGACTGTTCCTAGCTCCTCGGATCTCGTTCCTGGGAACAGTTCTCGACTCAGCCCGAATGAGGGCGGTAGTCGCGGCAGAACGTGCACTGGCTATTCAGCAGCTCGTGGCCTCATTCAAACTTGGAGCCCCTCGCCCTCTCAAGGCGTTTCAGAAGATGCTGGGCCTCATGGCCTCCGCGTCTCCGGTACTTCAGCTGCTCAACTACCTTCAGTTCTGGCTGAAACCGCGAGTTCCGTCACACGCCTGGCGTCACGGATGCCTTCATGTCAAGGTGGACTCCCGAACTGTGGGTTCTGCACCTCTGGCCTCTTGATGGGAGCCTACGGACCTCCCCAAGAGCGTGCAAAACACAATATCTCAGGCTAGAGCACCCTCTCCAAGACAGCTCTATGCCCTTAAATGGTCTGTCTTCTCCACCTGGTGTATGGCACGTGGCACAGCCCCAAAATTCTTGCGACATATCTCTGATATTGTCCTTCCTGCAGGAGGTGTGGTATAAGGGTCGTTCCCCTTCCACTCTCAAGGTCTATGTAGCAGCCATAGCAGCCTCACACGCTCCTATAGCTGGCCAGTCAGTGGGCAGGAACAACCTAGTTGTTCGCTTTTTGAAAGGGTCTAGGAGGCTCAACCGCCTCGCCCTGTCACCGTCCCTGCATGGGACCTACCCACGGTGTTGAGGGCTCTTAAGAGCCCTCCTTTCGAGCCGCCACAGTCCGTTGACCTTCGTCCCCTGACACTTAAGACTGCTCTGCTACTAGCATTAGCATCGGTAAAGTGTATGGGAGATCTGCAGGCGCTATCAGTGAGCCCCACCTGTCTCGAATTCGGACCCGACGACTCTAAGGTCGTCCTGAAAACAAGGCACGGTTATGTACCTAAAGTGCTCTCTACTCCATTTAGAGCACAGGTGATAACTCTATCGGCGCTTCCTCCTTCGGAGCAAGACGAAGAGTTGAACTTACTCTGTCCTGTCAGGGCGCTGAAAGTCTATGTTGAGCGTTCTGGCCCGTTCAGGTGGTCAGATCAGCTATTTGTTTGCTTCGGTGACCGCACCAAGGGTTGTCCGGTTACGAAGCAGAGACTTTCCAAATGGATAATTGACGCTATTAAGCTAGCATACTCTTCTTTGGGCCTTCAATGCCCCATGGGAGTAAGAGCCCACTCAACTAGAGGCGTTGCCTCTTCCCGGCCTGGTGTAGCGGTGTGTCCATTGCAGAAATTTGTGTGGCGGCCAGCTGGGCCTCGCCGTCCACATTTGCCAGATTCTATAGTCTGGACAGCCCGACCTTACAGGCGCATGTCCTTTATGCATAGCAGGGCACTCTGTTGTATGACAACCAGTGCTCGGCTTTTGCCTCCTTCATGTACGCTCTTGGCCCTCAGTGAGTTCCGAGGCTGTACTGAATTATTTCCAGACGATGATACAAGGCTGGGCCGACCTCTCTGAGTTTAGCCCTACTGCCTTTTGCAGGGCTTCCCTGCAAAATACTTGGTCCCTCTGGGCCCCCTTGGGTGCTTAAGGCAAGTTCAAGTATTAGTCGTTCCTCTAGCATAGCACGGCGGGATTGTACTGGTTCCCCAAACGAGTGAAGTATCGATAGGGAATGTATTCGGTTACTAACATAACTTCGGTTCCCTGAGATACGGAACGAGTACTGCGTACTTTGCCGTGCTATGTAGCTGCATGACTCAGTTGAAGTAACCTGAGGATAATATGGCGATGTGCCGCTTATATAGCCAGATGACCCTGCCCATTCTGGCGGGCTTTACCTGCTTTGCTCCGCTGCCGAGCCATTGGTTCGTTTTTAATACACTGCACGAACCAATGGCCGTGCAGTTACACTGCGTTATTAAAAGGCTTCAATCATCGGAGAACAAGGAGTTTTTCCCCAAAGCGTCTTAAACAGACACAGTACTCGTTCCGTATCTCAGAGAACCAAGGTTACGTTAGTAACCGAGTACGTTGACCAGCATGGTCTAGCTTGTCAATCAAGGTATTCAAGCTTTTTACTAAGTTTTTAGCTTATTCTTTTTTAAGTATCCTGCTAGGGACACCAGCATACCAGCATCCAAATCACAATGTATGCTAATGACCAGCTAGGCTTTCAGAGTGTATAATTTAATAACTAATTTTGTTGCATTGTTCTACTGCATTTCTTTAAATTGCACTGATCCCATAGCTCTCAGATGGACCTCCATAATGGCATCTATTATTGTATTTTCTTTGCACTAAGCATTCAGATTTAGTTACTATTTAAATACCAGCTTAATTAGCTCTGCGGTTTCTGCTCTTTGACAGTGTGTGACTTTTGCCATCTGCACCAGTTTTCACCGGCACTTTGGTCCAAAGCTGCTTACTTCTGCCTGAAGTAAAAACAACTGAACAAATGTAAGTGTATCTTACAATCGTTCTCTTTATCCCCTGTGTTTTATTTTCAGTCCCAAAATAAAATGGCTTCCATCAATGAAAGTGAGGAACCTATTATATTAGTGCCCAGACATGTTAGAACATTAAACTCTCATAATGCTTAACTATATCAGGGATTTATTTTCGTCTGCTTCAAATGACTCCCTAGGTGAGCGCTCAAATAATGTGCGCAAGCGACAGAGAACTGAAAGAGAGAGTGAATATAGAAAAGCAATAACACTGCGTTCCTTCAGAAGCGAATTAGATTTGCTGCCTTGCTTTTTCTCATAAGTATAATGAAGTCTTCCCCTTCCTTTAAGGTGTGTGTGTGTGTGTGTGTGTGAGTGTGCGTGCATGCGTGCGTGTGTGTGTGCACTCTGAAGTCTGATAGAGTTTTAGATAAATGGGAGATGGCAGGGCAATGTGTTTTGAACAGTATGATCAGAGGCTGAGGTTATAGTCTACTTCCTGTCTCTTGGCTGCAGCTGGAAGCAGCCTTTCTGTGGGCCCTGCTCCAAGATGTTCTGTGGCATTAGTCCAAAAGAACACAGAGTCAAACAATGCACTTCAATACAGGAGATACTAGAAGATACTGTTTCAGAGAACAGAACATTAGAATGAATAAACCCAGACAAAAAAAAAATTGTGGTTGCCAAAATCTAAAAAAGTATGTTATAAACATTTTAGAGGGGTGACCCACATAAGAACTTAATTTGAGCAAGTAAAGCCTGTTTGGTGTTTCAATTTACAATACAATATGATTAAAAATTATATATTTTTAATGTTTGTTTGTATATTGTTACATTTTTAATGTTGTAGTAGTATATATTTAGGAAAATATTTGTATTTTTTAAATAAATATTATTTTTATATTAAAGCAAAATCACACTAGAAAACCATAGGTGTTATGGCCGTATATCATCCCAGATGTAATTCCTAAATGATTCTGCATTTCTAAAGTAATCTTTTGAATGAATGATTCAGTTACTCACTCATAAAAGTCATCACTTGTTTTGTTCCTGAATGAATCAGTGTTAGTATTTCAGTTATATATATTTGTGTACTGCGTTAAGCTAACTGAGACGTTGTCACGGGTGCACACACACGAGGGACGAGGAGACGCTGGAGAATACTTTACACAAGACTTTATTCGTAGGAAGGAACCAAGGGAGACGAACACAGGAAGACGTTCACACGAAGACCTTCAACATCGGACCGAGAACTAGGGACTGGGAACACTTTATATACACACACACACACAGGAGGAGGAGATGACGAGACACACCTGGGAGCCATGACACATCAAGGGAAACACCTGGGAAGAAATCAACTTAATCAGGGGAGGAACAGGAAACAAACCAAATAAGGGCATGGGAAGGCACATGGGGAGCAGGACACACACGAAACATGGAACAGAGTCTGACAGACGTGTTATAGCACTTGCATATCATTGCTCTCTTGTTGATTTTGATTGCTTCCATTGTCCTCATTTTTAAGTCGCTTTGGATAAAAGTGTCTGCTAAATGCCTAAATGTAAACGTAAATGTAAATATATCACTCAAAAAGACTGGTGTAAGGATGTAACTGGAGAAATAGTCAAGACTTTTGAGACTTTTCACTAAGACTTTTGTCAAGATGTGCCTGCTAGGCTGGGCAACACCAGGTTGGCCGTTCATTATTCAGAGAGCACATGGCATGGTTTTGTAATGTCATGATGTGAATGAAAATAAATGAATAATGATATATTTATGTAATGCATATAATATAAGCAAGCTTCTATCAACATCCTTGACTCTCTCTCACACACACATTTTTATTTTTTAGATTTGTCTCTAGATGGCTTCTCTACATGATGATTGGACAAGCTTTACATGAGAGGGAAAATTTAGCAACGTACAAATACATTGTGTGCTGAGATGCATTTTTTTTAAGTCTGATGTAACATTTAGCGTAACATTCATAGTCCTGTCTCTTGCCTGTTGCCATTGCCATCAATATTCAGTGTTTAGCAGCAGTTTGAGAAACAGCTTTTAGGAGCAGCCCTGCAGATCTGAAATAGGTCCGAGTACACATTTTACCATTGATATGTGACATCTCTGCTTCCCCACTCCAGAGAAACACCAGCTGCCACTGGTAAGCATCTATGCTTGATTTCATGAAGGCAAGCTTTAAGAGCAGTCTGCTTTTGAAAAGACTGGATTAAGAACTCAGTTTTGAGCTTGGTCTCAATAATGTAACCCATCTGACAGGAGGTCCAAGAGCTTCTAGACAGATGGGAGTCGTTTTAATATAGACAACACTGCCCCAAATTCCAAAATATATTTAGTGTATGAATTGGGCTGCAAAATTTGCAATGTACATGCATTGTAATCCATTCTAAATGTTGTTATTGTGGTGTATGCTGGGGCTCATTGTACCTCAGTTGCATTTGGACAGCCTGTAATTACCATTATTGCCCAAGAAAAAAATACTGTTCATTTAACACATTCTATATGTGTTCTATCATATATAAATAAATATATATATATATATGTGGTCTGTCATAAGAAAGCACTCAAGTTTACAACAGTCTTCTGATTCTTTTATTTATAAGTGCTTTTGCATGTCCTGTTTTCGCAGTCGTCTAGATATCACACTTGCAGCCTAAATCACAATTTAATGACAGCATCAGTCAATCAACTAATCAATGAAGCCATAGATTAACCAGTCAGCTATGTTCTCTGTAATGGGACAGGCTCAAAGCAGGAGTACAGGAGATCAGTTCTTCATAATGATGCTTTAATGTTAGTCTTCTAAAGTAACCAGTTTATTAATTGCCTCACACATCCACCCCAATACCCCTTGTCACACTTTCAAACGAGATGGATGTCTTTTTAGGCTGCACTGCTCTCACTTAGGGGGAATCAATGGCCTGTTTTCATTTTAATTAAAAAATTGAAACAAATGTTTGTCTCGCCAGCTGTCTTTACCCCCCGAGTCTCTGTTCTTCTTCTTCCGTCTCGCAGATTCGAGTGCATAATCAAAAGACTCGACAGTTGAAGAAATGCTTTGTGTCCCGTTGCCAGTTTCCTAAAGTGAAACAAAGCACCCCAGAAGGGAGACGATGAAACTCTGATTTTAATATTACAGTTTGATGTGAATCAACGATCCAGCACTCAAGGATAAGAATTCCAATAATGGGAATATAATGAATCTCTTCTGTGATCCCTGGTTACAGCAACGTTCTGGATGTAAATATGTCATTAAATGTTTCTTTCAGACCGGGGCTTCCCTATAACATTGGTGACCACTGGTTTCCTCTAAAACACAACTTATATTGTAACCAGGCGAAATTTATTGATGACTGAAAAAGCAAATATGACTGTTTTTAGCTGTAGCTCTTATAATCATGAGTTCATTTTTACATTTTTTTTTTCTTTTGATGAAAGTGTACATTTATTCAGTATTCCGTCATGTCATATTTATTAATTTTAGTCAGTTTTACTTTGACAACATTTTCAAAAACTCACCAATTAAATATTAGTCCTGTTAATTAAACCTAGATGCCATTTTAGTCAAAGTAAACTTGACTGAAATTAATAAATATGATGAAATATTGACTACACTTAAATGATTTTTTCATCAAAAGAAAAAAAATAATCAAATTGAGTGCTGAATATAAACAAAAAGTACAACAGCTACTTGTAGCTAAAAAAAAAAAAAAAAAAAATAGCTTAATTTATCTTCAACAGTCAGTCATTTTTGGTTATTTTGCCATCTCGCCACACAGGTTGCAAATATATTTTACATTCCCAGTAAAAAATCCGAGTGATCGCTGCTGGGTGGCCCCAGATTGAAATGACTGGCCTGAACTGAGGTGGTTGTAACACAGTGAGTGTAATTAAATGATGGCTGGCTGCATCGATGGCCAGGAGAGGCTATTAGATGCACTGCTTAATGCGAGTGGGCAAATCCAATTGGCGTATTGATCCGGCACTTACAGATCTCAGCAGCTTCACATCCTGACCTTCCTTTCATTCTCAGACCATTACAGTCGCAAGGAAAAGATTTAGTACTGTTCAGAGAGAGAGAGAGAGAGAGAGAGAGAGAGAGGTAGAGGTAGAAGGGCAGGAGGGAAAGATGACAGGTATGGAGGACAAGTGGATTAGTAGCACAAGATTAGAAAAAGAACCAGAGAGAGTGAGAAAGCGACAAACAAACAAGAACAGAGAAAGCGAACGAGCGATTCACCACCTCTCACCCCGGCCTGAAATCAATGTGCATTTTGGATTGGAGAATCACTAAATGTAGCAATGCCGCACTCTCATAGGTCTTTGAGCCAAATGAGCCGCAGGCTTTGAAGACCGAGGGCCATGCTCTGAAACTAACAGATAGGAGCCAGAGAAGTGACTTATCAATATCATGCATTTGGGGACTTTCTGAGGGTGGTCAGTGTCAGGAGAGAAGAAGGGTCCAGAGCAAATGTTCCTCATCGATTTCAGACACACTCGCTGGAATAACAGCAGGGCCCCAGTCAGGCATAATTATACCAGCTCATTTTCTTCTGCTTTCATGCTGAGCATTTTGTTTGGTCCTATCTGTTGTTTTCTTTAAGCTGTCAACTCTGTTGCGGAGATTGGGTTTCCTGAGGGCAGATGGGTAGACCGAGGTAATCTATATCAGAGCAGAGAGTCCGCTTAGGGGCAGCTGTTATTCCTGAAAGGATGATAACAGACATACGTACTTGGGAATGTTTTTTGTCCAATTTGTTTTTGTGTTTTTTTTTTATATTATTAATAATTAAATGGTTCATTTTAATAGAAACGGTTTGCAGACTTGATATAACTGAGGGTAGTATTCAGACTTGATAGAATTTAAATATTTGGGTGAACTAGCCCTTTAACTGATTTGTTTAATAATTTCATGCATTAGTTGTTTTGACAGACGGTTAACAAAGAAGTACAAGAGTACAATGGCCATTTATTCCTCAGATAGCTCTGGGCAATTGAAATTTTGACCTGATCTTCTTGGAGACAAAGAGCCTGACAGTTTAGAAAGAAAGATAGCAAAGAGACTCCTTTATTCTCTTCTCTCTCAGTGTTCTCTCAATCATTGAGAAATGTGTAAGGAGGGCAGCAGAAGTCGACAGAGGTCAAAACGACAAGCAAAAGGGGGAAAAATTGAAGGGAGAGAGGCAGAGCAGTGCATGACTAAATTGATAAGACATGAGAGAGAGAGAGAGAGAGAGAGAGAGCTTCTCATCATGTGAGAGAGAAGCTTCTCTTCTCTTTTTTTTTTTTTTTTTACCCAACCACAGGGTTCCTCACAGAAACTTGATGCAGTACTCCCTTTGATTCCTTTCTCACCATTCCATGTCATAGACAACCTCATGGAGTGGACAAAGATGGAAAGAGAATCAGATAAAGGAATAAAAAGGTGGCTAGCATAAAGATAAGATGATCTACAGAAGAAAGAACACAAAGGAGTCCAATCCCCATCTCCTCTAGTCTGAACAGGCAGACCATTAGATGGATGTGTGCAGGCTTGTGTGTGTGTGTGTGTGTGTGTGTGTGTGTGTGTTTTCTTTCATCACTAAATTCATCTTATAAATGTAAGTGTAAAGAGAAGCCTCACCATGATTAGTTTGCACTTACATTTACCTGAATTCCTCAGCAGATGCTTTTATCCAGGTGAGTCACAGATGAAAAGCGGTGAAAGGCTAGTTAGTAAGTCAAAATGTATAGCTTATGTGACTTTGTCACATTGTGAATTTATTTCTCCCAATTGTATCTTTATATCTCAAAATTGAGTCTTTATATATTCCAAATGTGACTTTCTTTTTTTTCACAATTGCAACTTTATATCTCACAATTGTGGCTTTATTTCTCACAATTGAGACATTATAGTATCAATCGTGATTTTGTTTCTCGCTATATCTTTCAGTTGTTACTTTGTTTTTGTTTTTCAAAATTGAGACTTTGTATCACTTGTGACTTTGTTTCTTGTAATGTCAACTTTATATCTCACCATGTGATCTAATATGTGACTTTTATATATCTTTCAATTGTTACTTTGTTTCTCACAATTTAGACTTTATATCTTCCAAATGTGACTTTTTCACAACTGCAACTTCGCTGTCTCCCAACTGTAACTTTATATTTCACAATATGATTTTATATCATCCAATTTTGACTTTAGTTTGCACAATGTGACTTTATTTCCTATGTTACACTTTGTTTAACAATACCTTTTTTTTTTTTTACTCTGAGGTGGAAAGAGGGCTGCTGGAAGAGGTGTGTCTTAATCCTTTTTTGAAGATTTGCAATATTTGTTCGGGTGAAGGTTGGGTGGGTTCGTTCCACCACAGAGGAATAGTGAGTGTGAAGGTTTCTGGAAGTGTCCTTGTACCAGGCTGCCATGGTAAGCTTGTGTTTTCAGGGCTTGCATAAGTCGTGGTCGAACCATGGGAAAAGACCGTGACCTCACTTTTTCCACCTTGTGTTTTTCACAGTGTGTCTTACACATTCACTCAAATGCAATGTACCACACATTACCCATTACCCCCTGTGTCTACACAACCTCAGAAATAATCTCTCATATTACTGAAAGCATGCAAGATTAATGTGTCATCTCCCGGCCTTCATATAAAGCCATATGAATGAACTTTAATATTAAATAGGTTTGCCTTAAGGAGATGAACCTCTCTCTGCTTAGTTTTCCTTATATTCTCTCTCTCTTTTCTCTCTCTCTACCCCTCCCTCCCTTTCTGATGACTTATAGCTGTTACACTTTGAGAGCCACTTTAATTTGTCCAGTGTTCATGGTGCCATACATTCAGAAATATGGCTTCTCTGAGAGGGGAAAAGCATTGTGGGAACATCATGCACAACACAATGGTGACAGTTCATTTGTAACCCCCTTCGCCTCATGCTATTAAATGCAGACAGTGTGACTCCTTCCAATAAGGCTTCTAGTTTAATTAGTTCTTCAGGTTGTCTGAAATTGCATGAATTTCAGATTAAGAGGATACTCATTTATTAGGTCACCTGATAGCACAGAGGCCTGCGGGACTTTCTGCCCTCTGAAAGCAAAGATCAGGCCCTGTATGGAGGTTACTTTTTGTACCCTGTCAGATGGCCAGAATGATTTATTATAGTAGCTATTTATTTAACGAAATATGAGAACATTTTAGATGATTTGTTCAGTTCGAAAGTTTTGTATCGTTTGACGCTCTATTGATGGTTTCTATGAACAAAAACATAGCTTTATAGGGATAGTTCACCCAAACATTAACGCTCTGTCATCATTTACACAAAGAGATGACGCTCTGATGTAAGTTTGAGTAGGTTTAAGACAAAGTTCTGAAGGCCCCTTATGTGACAGAGGATTCACAAATATATCATCTAGCTAGCTAGTTATCTAAATTGCCATGAGCAATTAAAAGCAAATAATATATATATATATATATAAAAATGGAGACATTGTGTATTGATCTGCTCCAACTGAACTGCACCTCGTGGCGGTGGTGTGTGGATATGTAGTCTATATATATAATGCATTATGAAACAAAGAAGATCAGTGCTTGTGGGAATTACAGATTTAATGCCTTTACTAGAAAGGTTATCTGGCAGCTTTATAGCAATTTAATGGGTTTCACATGTGAAAGCGACTATTTTTCGGAAAATGCCACATTGGGATCTCTTACACTTGAACACAGCTTAGATATTATGTTATGTAGAGGTCCATGCAGTAATTTTTTATGTGTTGCTCCGGTCGATACAGCTTGAACTCATAATGAAACTTAGCAACAAGAATGCAGCACCACACAAAAGCAAAGTTTCAGCCAATGCCATTTTTCACAGTCACAAATTCAGGGTAGTATTTGGCTGGTCACGTCATCTTGGCGAGCTATGAGGCGACCCGATGCACGTAAAATAAACCAGCTTTTGTTAGGCTACTGATATGAATCGTCATGTACATGTGTGTGCATGATTTAAACACATATAAACCTTTTAATGAGGGAGAAAAATATTGAATGTATCATTAAGACAGGTGAATAGGGTAAAATTGTAACTAATAGATATCACCATACTTTCCCCAGTTGTAATGACAGTACATTAATACAGTTGTTTTATATTACAAGTTTTCTGAAATAATATAGATACAGATAAGAAATCTGAGGTTCTAATTTTGTGGGGTTTTTTGAGGTTCTAATCTGAGCCAGGTTCTAATTTTTATCACTCTATAAATCAAAAATAATCTGAACAAACAGCTAGAAAAATATGAACTGTAACCATATTTGTGAGAATAAAGTGTTATATAAATCATTTGAATGTTATATGAAACCCCTATGTGAGACCTTTCAGAATATAGATATAAATATACAACTGGAAAGTTTGGTGTATGTAAGTGCTACTGAAGTGGAAATTTGTGATTCACTAGTGCATTGGGAAAAATCATTTAAGGAAACTGCCTTAAAAGATATGTATCATAATTAAAATATCTGTATTTCGGATGTTTTCTTTCCACTAGTCTGAAATTAGACATGTTATGGAAGCAAAATAACCCAAAATCAACCAGTGCCTTGAAAATCACAATGGATTTGCCTGTACATACAGTATGAAGATACAGTATGCCATGAAGGTTACTAACATCATTTGTCAAAGAATGAAAATTAATATTAATTCCTCTCAAAACATGAAAACATTTTTGATGATCAAATGAATCATTTGTTTTTTTACAGGAAATAACAAGTGAAACTTACTGATGGCTTTGTGAGTTATTGCCTCGAGTGCGTTTGTTTTAGAAACTTTGTTCTTTGTCATTCCTATGTTGAATATTAGGTGACAGATAAGTCATTCAGTTTGACATAACTAGACCACACGGCAGACTGACACATTCAACACTGAAGAGAGAGAGAGAACACAATTCCATAATTCATGCATAATTAACATGCTGCCATGTAGAAATATTTGAATCTAAGTTTGTACAGCCAAATCAAAGCAATCTGAACAATATTACCTTGCCAAATTGCACCATGCAATATTGGATATTATATTTTCTCATGTAACATATTGAGATACTATCACTAATCCAAATGTCGCTGTCATGAATACAGATGACTCTGACTAAAATTAAACCTTGAACACATAGATCCCCCAGAAGCCTGATATTCTCCTCGGGGTCTGAAGCTAGATTCCCTCAGTAACTGTTATACCAGATACAGTATACAGGCAACTCTCTGAGCCCTTCTAGGAAATGTGATATAGCCTCTTGAGGGGGCCGGTTTATCCTGTGTGCCAAAAACTCTGAATAAATAAATGTGAATGCGCTATAAATATGCAGCCCATTTCCATGGAGAGAGACATGGCTGTCATTTCGGGCAGCTAGCATTAACTGTCTGGTCTGAGAGAAGAGGTATATATCTGAAACAGAGGTGTTCGGGTTAAACCTGTCTTTCGTTCCAAACACCGTACTGTAGGCTATGTCCTTTCCACTACGCTGTGATTAACGGTTACTACTTCTGGCTCGGGTTAAAAGTGTGTTAAATGTGCCGTTCGATTGCTATGTTGTTATACACAGGTTAAAGCACATCTGCGTTCCGACTCTGAAAACCTCGTACTGTGCCGTAGGCTAACGGCTCCATGGAGACACTCGCTGAGCAAAATTATCACAGTAAATACAGACGCTGAATTTTTATTGTCTCATTATGATGAGTCACCACCTCGACTGAATAACGGGCGAGCTGTGTAGTGTGAATGGGCAGTTTGAGGACACGCTTTAATAATGTTAGCGTCATTATGAAGCGAATGTTCTGCAGAGCATCAATTTTACTGAAAAACAGATAAAAATCACCTAACCTGAGAAAATGAAATATCAGTTGCAGGGAGAGTAGCGTTACACAATCTTTTTGTTTTTAGCACTATTGATCACACTGTATTTTTCTAGGTCGGCAGTGGCGAGGGGTTCAAAGGTGCCTGGATGGCTCCCGGATGCATTCTCCTCAAAGAAAATCAAAAGGAGTGCAAATGGACACATCCTCAAACAGTACCATTCCTGTCAACTCAAATAAGCGTTAAGTTTCGCATCAAAAAAAGATTCTGGGTACCCAAAGAACTTATGGGGACCTTCAGCTTACCCTTATTCATTTACTAAGACAGATTTGAAGCAGCTGAAGCTTTTGGCTTGCTAGTGTGACGTGAAGACAAAAGGTAAACACATGAGAACAAAGAGCAGGGCCCTATGAGGCCTCCGCAACCTTCATTCGCCTTCCAACTGGACTAATAAAACTTTGCGGTGGTAATTTGCAGCGAATATTGTTTCAAATAGGAAATAGAAAGCTCGCAAATGTGCTCGTAGTTTGAGTTGTGTGTCATTTCTCAATAAATGTTTACCCACACCCACACGCAGCATAAATATTGAGTTACTGCAGGCATGTGGGGTATAAATAAACATTTATACAAAGTCATTATAAATGGTGGCAGAAGTAGAATGAAGAATGATGTTATTATATCTAAACACACATGGTGGTTCTAAATTTGCCTCCATTTTTTTCTAAATTTGCCAGTGTGTTTGTTTTGTAGTAGAGATATTCAACAGAAAGACATTTTAAGAGAAATAAATAACTTAATTATTACAAATAAAAGAATATGTTTTATTCTCACCTAAAAAGAAACTAAGCTTTAGGTGTTAATTTAAAATCAAGAGTACATTTACAGCAAGCTGTCCAAAATCTAAATCTAAATGAATTCACATGGCTCTTTGCAATGCACAGCATTCTGCACATAAATTTGAACAGGAAGTGTTATACAACGGCATATTTGACAAAGAGAGATAAGATGATGTGATAATGGAGATGTTTTGAATGCTAAATCTCATCCTGCACATCATTCTGAGCATAATTTTTCAACCTGTGGTCTGAACTCATATCACCATGTCTATTTGTTCTGCATTAAATTGCTAATGTTCAAATGAGCTGCCGAAAACCAATCGCAAGGACCGATGGGAAACATCCTTTTTTCCTGTCATTTCTCATTTGTCCTCCTCCCAGTTATTTGACTGAAGCAGTGCATGAAGGTGCACAAATACACACACGCAGGCTTACAAAGCCCACCTCAGCATATTTTAGCTCCCAGTCAGATTACCTTTGATGCGGTTACAATTCTGAGATTTATACATGCTGAATTTCACTTTAGGGATCAATGAACTATGTCTCTCTCTATTTTTCTATCTGCCTGTCTATCTATCTACATGCACTCTGCAGGCAGCCATGTGAAGAGCTTTGCTGTACAGGATACGAGTGCTAATTCATTTCCCTCAATGCCGTTGCTTTTGCCAGGTCGCACAGGGGCCACTGCTTCGCGAATGGCTGTTGTGGGACATCGATCGCCGATGCTGATCAGGGTAACTGCGGTCAGCAAATTTGTTAATTCTGTGCGAGACTAGAACGTGATGTGTGTTACATTACAATTGAGGAGAACTGCTGCTGTTTGATCCTTTAACTCTTCACTTCTGAACTTTCACTTTATAGGCGGCTGTGACAAAATAACTCATCCTTGATTAGTTTATTGTTAATTAACAGTGTGTTGAATTAAGAGTGACATTTACTAAGCCATGTCTTAGTAAGCAGTATAGGTAAATTTTAATTTCAGGAAATCAAGAGGAGATTGCATGCTCGATGGAGTTCATTCATTGCCTGAACAAGCACATGTTGTCTACCCAGTGACTTTACAATCTTTCCGTGCAGTTATTAGAGAGGATGTGTGTGGTGTTTGATGCTAATTAGTGTAAGATTTAATTTAAGGTCTAGCTTTATATAACCTTTCCCCTTCTTTTGGTCTTTAGTCTCCTGTTGTACAACATGGCAGCTTGCATCCGCATAGATTTGGCTGGGAATAGATGGCTGAGAAAAGCTTAAATGCTGTCTCATTTTATCTCTTGTTAATTTCTATAGGCACTATACACTACTGTTCAAAAGTTTGAGATAAAATACAGTAACAACTGATATATTGTGAAATAGTATTACAATTTAAAATAACTGTTTTCTATAATAATATATTTTGAAGTGTAGTTTATTCCTGTGATGGCAAAGCTGAAACCTCAGTAGCCATTACTAAATAAATAAAAAATAATAATAAAATAAAAAAAGTGTTTTTTTTTCCCCAGGATTCTTTGATTATTAGAAAGTTCAAAAGAACAGCATTTAAAAAAGTAACAATAATAAAGTCTTTACTGTCACTTGTGATTAATTTAATTCATCCTTGCAGAATAAAAGCATGAATTTATTTTTTAAAACTTGTGAGAATGTGTGTGTGTGTGTGTGTGTGTGTGTGTGTGCGCACATATCTGTATAATATGCACATATATCTGAGGTTTGTTTACACAGATACGTGCCTTTTTAGACTGTGTAAGATTGAAACACATTAGCTTGTCTCTCATTAGACTGAATAACTTTATGGAATATCACCTGTCATCCTTCTCGACATCAAAGATTAACAGCTGTCTGCCTACAGGCCAAATCTCAGATTAATATAATGTCAATTTTACTGACAGTGAGGGACATAAACCATACCATTTAATATCGACAGAATTGCTTTTTTATTAATATAAGCATATTATATCAATAATGCCTTTCATGGAATGACCACATTGATTTTGCTATTCAGCTTGCAGGGATCCCATAGATCTCCATGTGGTTGGTCTGTGGGGCAGCTTTATATGTTTTAATGAACTGATAAGTAACCCAGCCAATGGTAATGACTGACTGGATGTGCATAATAATGGAATGTCTGGCATAGGAAAGTGAGGGCGTCTGTAGAAATAATGCCATCTAGTGGTGAAAACGAGCCCCAGCGAATCAGACATACACAACCCATACACACCTATGTCAGTCAAACATACTGGTGTCAGCATATATGCCAACGTTTAATAGCACGTGCATTATGGACGGCGAACAATAATGTGTGTCTCATGAGGTCTCGGGTCGTACAGCTGTGTGCTCAATTAAATGCCGATACATACATACATGATGTGTGTTACTGCTTTCTAAGCACATAATTATATGGAAAAGATTTTCATCATGGAAGCGACACTAGTCACTGCAGGGTCATAGTGCTCAACATGGCAAACTATTACACTGTCAGAAAAAAATGTGTCAAAAATTGTATCTTCGGGGCCCAACAGATTGTCAATAGGGGTGATATCGTTAAAGGGACATTTTTTTACCTAATTTACCACTAAAAGGTGTATATTAGTACCTTAGAGTATGTTTAAGGCTGTGAACCATTGAGGGGTAAAACTTACCTAGTGACAAGTTTTTTTATTTTTTATTTTATTTTATTTTTTTTTTTATTTTTTTTTTTTTGAGAGAGAGAGTGTGCCTGGCATTAATCACTGCTGTTACTAAATATAACTAGCTGTAATTTGTCAAAAGTTAAATGAAACTCTAATATCCAATAAAAGTGTGCAGAAACCCATCACAATGATAACTCTGAGAGAAGTTCTCTCAATTCTCATTAAATTAATGATCATAAACATGCTTTTATGTTCAGGAACAGAGGTCGGAAATGAGTATCTAACCAAACAATTGATCAGTCTGTTTATTGTAAAAGATCTTTGAACACATTTGACTCCAAAAGCTGGAATGGAAGACGCCACAACCTTTCTGGCTCAAGAACTCTACATTAATATGCACACTTATTAGACAAGAATTAATGAGCCAATTTAAAATGCCAAGTCTGCTCTTGTTCATTTGACGGAGAATACAAATGGCTGTATTTAGAAATAAATGAATGCTTTAATGCATAAAGACAGTTTTAGTTCTTAAAGCAGTTATTGCCAATCATTTTATTTATGGCAGCAACTTAATCTGATGTTATTTAAATATTGCATTCTGATATTTCAAAACTTTTATGCTGAAATATATTCAGTATATAAACAAGTTAAAGTGACAGCTCACCAAGAAATTACAATTTTGTCATCATTTACTCGACAAACATTACATTGTCGACTTAATTTCTTCTGTGAAACATAAAATAAATTATTTTGAAGAATGTTTCAACTGCTTTTGTCCATATAATGAAAGTCACTAGGTTCCAAAACAACACTGGACCCGACTGACTTTCACTGTATGGACAGAAAACACAGACATTTTACGAAATATCTTCTTTTGTGTTCCCCAGAAGAAAGTCAATCCACTGGGAGTGGTTGTCATGCTATATGGCACGTATACACCTTGAAAGAGACACAAATCAGTCATTGGCACTTCCAGACCATTAAACACACCAGATCATGCCATTCTTGTAATTCACCATGCTTTACTGAAAAGCTGGCTGGCTACCAAAAGTGTCATTTATACAGAGAAAATGCACAAAAGCACACATGTACACTCACACAGACACATACGGCGGCACTCTGGCCAACAGCTGCACTGAAGAGCCACAGATGTTTTGGTGTTTTCATAATGCATCATGGGAGAAAGCATTTGGTCATGAAATATGTTCCACCTAAGAGACAGGAGGGGAGAGAGAAAATATAGGAGAGAAAACTAAAGTATGTCTTTGTGTAATTTTGTACTTTTCAGGAAGCAAATAAGACGAAAACCTATTTCAGTCTCTAAAAGACTCACAGTCACCCACAGTTATTGCAGCTCCTGGATCACACACTTACACACACATATACACAAAGTGATAATGATAAGAGACTGTTGGCAGACTTATCCTCAGGACTTAAAATGATGGAAGAAGGAGACAGGTGTATTTTTAGCGGTAGAGACGTGAGAGATTAAGAGGAAGACATGAATCTACACTCTCAACACCACCGCAAGCTAATCAGAAACTCACCTCAGTAATTATGTCAATTTACCAACCTGCTTGGTGACAAGAACTCTCGTGAGTGACATGACTTTGTATGCGACGTGTGTGTGTGTGTATGTGTGTGTGTGTGTTGTAACTTGGCACATTTACCCAAATGCAAAAGAGGCCCAGCAAAACAGAGGGAAAGGAGAAACCGAATGAATTATTCATTTAAAGTAATAAAAGTTTACTGAATTGAATTACAATGCACAAAATATTGCAAAATTAGGCAGATTAGGTCCGCTCAGTGTCCTAAGGGCTACCGCACGCTGTTTTCTCATACAAGTAAAGAAGTTACAGTATTGTGCATGTGTGTAAGAGTGAATAAAAGGAGTGAAAGTCTCTGAGAGAGGAGGAGATGGAAGGTAGCATAGTCTTGTTTTTTTGTTGTTTTTGTTTTTTTGTTTTAAACTGAAAGTCAAGGCCAATTTCTGTATGTCAAAATTAGCTTTCAGAGAAGTTATTTTCTTCCTGAAACTGTTCAAATAGGGGCGAAACATTCTCATATTGTTTGAGTTTGGAAATTCTTAGTTTACAAAATAACACCTCATATTCAGTCATTTCCGTCTTTAAATGTCATCGCAATGCATTTAGTTTTGCATAATTTCAACACAATTGTTATGTTACTAGGAAAGTAAACCCGGTTATTGAGACATTGGATGAAAAATGTCAGGCTAAATTACAACTCCAAACTGTTTATCAGCTATTTCATGAGTAATTTTAACACACAAAAAAAAGATTTTACAACTTTAGATTGCTCTGAAATACATGCTATAAATACTGAGAAAGGGAGAATGTAGTTTTCACAAATAGGATAAAAAATATGGCTTCTTAAAAAAAAACTAAAAAAAACTTCTGTTATGTTTTCTACAAATGGTGTTAAAATAGAGCTGCATAATCAGAAAATGTTGATTGTTGGCCTCAGGTGGCAAATATTATGTGAGTTATTTAATTTCTGTTATTTTGCAACTGCTTCGATTTGCAACTGCTTCAACCCTGTTTCCTAAATTTGCAAGACATTTATATAGTTTAAAAACCTGATTTATGTTATTTTGCAAATGTCTTTCACAGTATGTAAATAACCAAATGAAATATATAAATAATAATAATAATAATATAGGATATGTTAGTATAATAACAGGATTGCAAGTTTAGCCTAAATTAAACGGTCACTCAATAGCTAGTTAGTGACCAAATGTTGCTTTATAATGAGAACATATTTTTCAAACATGACAGAAAATGTTATCATTTTGATCAGTTTGTTCATTTTTCCTACAATATCTTGATAAATACTTGAGGCTTGAAAAATCAATAAAATAGAATGAGATTATTTACTTGATGTCGTGCTGTGTCATTGTGATGTCACAATTTTAAGGACTGATGCTTTTTATTTTATTATTTATTCTTTTATACTTTTGTTTTTAGATAGTAGTTTATTTAATAAATAAATAAATCATAGGATGCCAGTTGCACCGCATTAGTAGAATATGCTGGGGGGAGAATTGGGGATTAGGGTGACTGCTGTTCTGCTATCTCGCCTCTAGGGGGCTCTAGTTAGAACAATGAATCTCCTTTCTCCTTCAGCGACCACACTGTGAAATGTACCTCTTTTTGCTTTTTTGGCCTATTATTCACCATAGCTTAAAGGTATTTCTTACAGTATTAAATTAAGCACAGAAATATTGTTTCCTCTTTTCTACCTCACTTACCTCTGTTTGCAATATTCTTACTTGTTGTAGCCTTAAATATTCTCTTTCAGTCAGTAGGGGGCGCTCATAACGAGTGCAGCGTAAATTGAGAGTGCTGCTCTCCAGATCTGTCTGTGAAAAGGAGGAACACAACTGCACACTCTCATTTTACCGGATATTCCAGGAACATAAAAACTAAATGGAGAGGCACATACTGTAATTTACTGGAACAACATTAAACAAAAATGTGTAAATATAAACAGTGACACTTCCAAAAAAAAAAAAAGGATGGGGGTGGGTGGGGGTTGTAGTCAAACCAGATGTGTATGTTTGACATATCTGCATTTCTCTTTATTTTGTAATTTGTTTAATGTAAAACAGAATTTGACACAAAGAATACACCATTATAAATACCACTCCCACCCCAAAACATGCTTTCATTACCTGACCCACCCCACCAAATAACACATACTCAATAATATTAATGTACTTATATTATGCTCATATATAACAATACCACTGAAAAAAGAAAAAGAAAACCTTTTTCATAAATAAGAATATTTACACCAAGGCATGTTGATTTTGATTATTTTCCCAACATGCATATATAAAAATAGAAATCTGATAACTTTATGTATATTTTTAACTTAGGTATATACACATACTGTATATAAATATAAAGACTAAAATTGTATTTTTAAAATACAAAGATAAATACACTCACATTGTGTACACTGTGGTCAAAAACAAAAAAATACAAACATCATTTGGATAATTAGCATTCACAAAACACATTACATCCAGAAATGCAACTTTAACGACAATTGCAGGTCTCTGTGTTTTCCTGTTTTTGTTTTCATATCTTATCTTCCTCCTCCTCTCTCTCTCATATAAAAATGTTTAACTTTATTGTAGCGAACAGGAGAAAGAGTTTAAGCTTCAGTCTTTAGCTTTGCCTGACATCTTGAAGGAGTTTGTTGATTTCTGCAACAAGCTCACTGGCATCCATAATTTCACTGCGACTGTCGCAGCGCTTGCCATGCAAATGCCCGAGCACAGACTCTAACTCATCTTCCTCATGATTCTCCGGAATTTCCTCCATTGCAGGCAGCCATTTTGAAGAGGAAGCTGATGTTGCCATGGGAGCTGGCAGAGGGGCGGGGAGCGGAGCCACCAGGGATGTCATGTGATTAGCAGGGGCGTGGCCATGTCCGGGATTTTGGAAATGCGTATTAGCGGCCCAAACAGCCACATTCTGCTGATAAGTGACAGGGCTTGGTTTACCAGGTAAGTGGCCCTTCCTTCTTTCTAACGATCCCACCCCAGCAGCGCAGGCTGTTACCTTTTCAGTTTCATTAGTCTCATTGTAATTATCCGGCGAGGAGGGGAGGAGCCTCTGGAACACGCTGTTCATTTCAGACAGCAGAGAAGTCGTTCCGCACAGGTCTTCCCCATCACCTGCCTCCCCCTCTCCCTCCTCGCTCTCCTTGCCAAATGTGGAGAAACTCTTTTTCCTCAGTGTTGACTCAGCAGATTGTGGTGCTTCCGGTGTGGCTTTCTGTTGAGGGTCTTCTCCAGGGATGTAGAGGTTGCTGCGGTAATCAGAGGAGGCTGGGGAAGGCAACGGGGGCATCCAGCACTGGTCAGAGTGACCGAGGACACGACACTCTTCAGTGCACAGCTTCATCGCTATGGTGAAAACAAAAGCATTGATGGAAGAGGGTTAGTTAATGATTGATGTTTTCTGGCAGAGCATGCAAAACTGCACACACCCTTAACTAGTCAAAATACTTCAATTAGAAGCCAAATGACTAAACAAAATCTGTCCAGCTCCAGCCGACCCAGCTTTGTTTTCTAGAGACTATGCAAAACAAATCAAATATGCCAACTTATAGTGCTCATTGAACATGTTCGGCATTACTCATTCATGTTCTAGGGGCTGATTATAGCACCATTCATTTTGAAAGGCCATTTATAATACATCTTAGAGTTAATAAATGCCCAATCTGCTGCATTTGCAAAACAGGCCCTCATTTAGCCCACTCTCTCTCTTTCAAGCAGAGAATGAATGATTAAACATGCTGATTTACAGAAATCAATGGCTCATCTCAGCACACAACCCAATTCTTGTTCTAGTCACAGTAATAATTGTATTATATATCAAGTATGCATTTTTTTTCTCCATCATAAATCCTGTTTTTCTCCAATACATTGAGATTAGAATACTGGCACTGTTTAGGTGTTTCATGAAGAGATCAAGAGACTGTAAAGGTGTCTAAATGTTCATCAATGTAGTAAATGCAATATATATATATATATATATATATATATATATTCATGTATTATATTTTATATTAAATGCATATATATATATATATATATATATATATAATGTTGTCCAGTGAGCAATTAACTTGCAAATTTTTTAATAGGTATGCCCAAATATTGTACAAATAAAGGCCTAGTATCTACAGCCTCAGGTGATCTAAAGTACTCTTCTTCAACATCTCACTCTCTTGCTTACTTGGATGCAGTCTGTGATGTCCATCAGGAGTGAAGAGCTCACTGAAGCCTTCTCCAAGCAGAGGAGGCTCCCTCCCCATCTCACAATCACTGTCTCCTGCCTCACTATCCCCTCGTCCACTGTCCTTCAGACTGAACTTATCCATCTCATTCAAAGCGTACCTAAAAAAAAACAAAACAGACAATTAGCTATCACAATAGCTTTGACTTAGTTACTGTTTATGTAATGTCATTCACATATTTTTTTTTTTTTACTTTTTAATTCACTGGTGATGTGAAAAGTATGAAATGAGCCCCTTAAGGAGAGATCAGTTTATGCATAAACAAAAAAGGCTTTATTCAAAGGGCAGTTGACTTGCTAACATGATGAGGCTGTCATGTATCTTCAGCATCTGTTACTTAAGTACTGCAGGTTGTCCAGACTCTCATGGACTACAACTTTAAACCCCCTGTAGGACGGTCTTTAAAGGTGGCAACAGGCTGAAGTGTGATTGGTTACCTGTAGCTCCGGGTGTATTTGTTGCCACGGAAACTGGGTCTGGGTTGGTACTGGCCCTGATGAAGTATGGACAGAAGCTGTGAGACTTGCTATAGCCAAAAATAAAAGAAACAGGGCGGGGACAAATAAAGAAAGAAAAAATGGAAATAAAAATGAATAATGGCAGACCAGACAGCAAGCCAACACAAATACAGACAAACCATGGTGGTGATGAGGGAATGAAATGGATGGATACTTATGCATGATGAAATAATCTATGGATATACAAATAAACATGCTATAAATAAAATAAACATTGAATATTATAACAAGTTTAGGGGGAATTAAATAGTCAGGAATGAACAGTTCACATTGAATACATATCGAAAACATTTTTTTTTACCTCAACAGGTGGTGTGGCATGAGCAAGTTCAAGGGCGAAGTTCTCTGGCACGTGATTGGAGGAGATGGTGACCAGGCTGTTGAGTGATTGGCGGCTGTGGTGGCTCTGGCGGCTCTCTGGAGCAGGTGAGGCCGAGGGGGAGCGAGGATGGGCCCTCACAGGCAGGGTACCATTAACCGTGGGGACCAATGTGATATCACCCTTGTGAATCTGCCGGGCAGGTTTTTTGGGATGGTTTTGGTAGGTAGACTCAGCCACTCTGCAGTTATAGGAATGTCTTGGGTCCTTCTGCTCTCTCGTGCACCTGGTTGCAAACATCACCATGACGATGAGAAGCACACCACAGATGGCACCGAGGGAGATGATGATGATCATAGACACATCTAGAGTCGATTGGTTGTTCGTGTCTGAAGGGTTCAGGGAGTAGCTTTCTGGATAGTCCCGCAGGCTAATATGCAGAATGGCCCTCGCTGAGAGACGAATCGACGCCCCTCTGTCTTGTACGAGGATTGCGAGATCATATCCCTCACGCCCTAAGGCCTCTATGCTTCCATTGGTTCGTAACTCACATCTGCGTGGTTCAATGACAAAGAGTCCCTCGTCATTACCACCGACTATGGAGCAAGTCAGCTCGCTGTTGGCCCCTGCATCACAATCTGTCGCCTTGACGATTGTCACCAGATGACCAGGCTCGGCGTGCTGCCATAATGGCACCTCAGCTGTGTGGTTGATTAGTTGTGGAGCAACAATGATAGGTGGGTTGTCATTTTCATCTAGTACAGTGAGCAAAACAGTGGTGTTGCTGCTCAGAGAAGCCAGGCCTGCGCCATCCCGTGCCTGCACGGTGAACGAAAGCCGGCCGACTTCTTCTCGATCAAAGCTTCGGAGTGCATACACAGCACCATTAGATGGGTCAATGGTCACATAAGTTGAAATAGAGCTACCTTGAACCTGGCTCTCTACAATTGAGTAGGTCACCTGACCATTAGAGCCCAAATCTGGGTCGGTGGCCACCACTGACGTCAGGTATGCCCCGGGCGAATTGTTTTCAGACTTGAAGATCTCATATCGGCTCTTTTCGAAGCGTGGAGGGTTGTCGTTTTCATCTTGCACCTGCACCGTGAAGTGTTTGATGGTGGATAGGCTTGGTGAGCCACGGTCTTCAGCGATTACCGTCAGGCTATATTCAGAGCGTTTCTCACGGTCCAGAGACACATTAGTGATAATCATGTAGTTGTTCTCGTAGGTCTTCTGCAAGCTAAAATGCCCGTGGCCATGGAGACGGCACACAACCTCACCGTTTAGACCTGAGTCGCTGTCATCGACGCGCACTAATGCGATGAAGGTATCGACAGGGGAGGCCTCTGAGATGTAGGCCACCTCCTCTTTGCCCTGAGTCATAAGGTTAATGTTGATTTTTGGCTTGTTGTCGTTGACATCAACCATTTTGATGATTATCTTACAGTGGCCAGGAATGGAGTTGGGACCCATATCCTGAGCTTGCACATCTATTTCATACGAGGAAGTAGTTTCGTAGTCAACTTTCTTAATCAGAGTGATGTGGCCATTATCTGGGTTAATTTTAAAGGTCTCTAGGATTTTGGGTGGCACATGGCTGCTGAAAGAGTACACTATTTTGCCATTATTGCCTTCATCCGGGTCTGTGGCGTTCAGGTCCACCAGTAGCGTCCCCAGTGGTGAATTTTCCAGGAGGTTGACCACGTAAGCCTGCTCGTCAAAGGCCGGGCTATTATCGTTGGAATCGGATATGCTGATTTTGAGCAGAGTTGAGCCAGATTTCGGCGGCACACCAGAATCTGACGCTGTGAGTTGTAGTTGGTAGCTGGACTGTGTTTCCCTGTCAAGTTCCCTCATCACAGCAAGGTCCGCGTACTTTGCGCCATCCGTACGCGTCCTGATATCGATTTTGAAAAAGTTATTCCGAGTGAGCGAGTAGGTGTGTAGCGCGTTTTCCCCGACATCCGGGTCCAACGCGCTATCCAAAGGGAAGCGCGTTCCCACAGACGCGCTCTCTGATATCTCTATGGGGATGATGGCGCGCGAGAACTGCGGAGCGTTGTCGTTGATGTCCAACACTTCCACTTGAATGTGAAACAACTGGAGGTATTCCGTGGGTAGCGTGATCACGTCGAACTCGATAGTGCAGTTTAAGTTTTTTTCGCAGAGCTTCTCGCGGTCGATTTTGGTGGCGATGCTGATCTCTCCATCCTCCTCGCGCACGGAGAGCAAAGGGGTGCTGCCTCTCTGCATCGCGCGGAAGCGCGGGGACACTGAGCTCGGGAGTTTGGATAACATACCGGCTACATCCTCTTTCAGTCTGGCGATCACCGTGCCAACTCTCTGCTCCTCCAAAACTTTGTATTTTAAAGTCTTCCCCGAAACATTGTGCGCCACGGCCGCCAGAAGTATAAGTTTCAGAAGCGTCTTGCAAAGCAATACATTCCTGTCGCTGGAGTATTTAGTTGTTCCCATCTTTGAAGACGTGCGCAAAGTACTTATTCCACGCAGATAGAAAACTGGCTGGTGGATTGTTAGATGTAAATTAAAGCATGATAAATCCGCAGATGTTGTGCATAGATTTTAAGCAAAATGCATATTAAGTCGAGGAACCCGCACTTTCCCGCTCTGTGCGTTTTCAGCGCCTCGGAGAAAGCATCAGGATGCGGTAATGCTGCTGCACACATCCACTTTCCTCTTCGTTTGACTGTGTGTGAGTTGGTGCGCGGCTGTGTGGGAGGCGCAGTTCCTTGTGTGTGTGTGTGTGTGTGTGTGTGTGTGTGTGTGTGTGCTCTGTCTGTGACTCTGAGAACACTGAATCGCCCCTTGCAGCCCACCTCAGACTGTGGCCCCCACCCTTTCCAAACTCCAGCCACCCCTCATGGCCCCACTGCTGTACATCCCTGAAAAGAAAAGAAAAGGCAGAATGAAGGAAAGAAAAAGCAGTGATTGAGGTGGAGCTGGCAAGCAGATCTCGCCATGAGGAGGACAGAGTTTAAGAAGTGTGCCATAACAATAGAAGAAAAAAAAGACACATTTATTCAAGACCCCAGCACACTTTGGGTTACTTCCCATCCCACTGTAGTAGTAATATGTTCATCATTATAACATATTTGTTTCTATCCATTTAACTTATAATGTATGTGGTAATATACATTATAATAATGTACTTTTTTCCCTCTTTTTTAGAGTTTCAGTGTAGTTTTCTTTGACATTTAACTTTAATTAAATAAAGTGGTTGAATACTTCACATTGTCACTTTGGCACCACTTTGACTTTACTTAAAAAGGCAGAAAATTAACTTTTTATAATGCTCTTAAGTATTAATCAAAAGTAAAGGCTAGTAAAGGATAAGTAAAGGATATCCATTATAATATAGTGCACTACATAGGCTACTATACAGCCTATAGTTTAAACTATACATTTTTGTATCCAGCGAAATATATTATTGAAACCCTTACCAAAAAGTAGTATACTTCAAGTTTATTTTAGTAAGTATACTTAAGTAAAGTTCAAGTATATTTTTAAGTATACTTTATGTAGTAAGTATACAAATATCAGTGTACTAGTAGTATACTTGTAAGTGTACTATTTCAATACTCCTTGGGACTAAATTGGCCCACTTTCTAGTATATAAAAGTATACTTTTAAGTATACTTTTAATATAACAGTAGTAAAATTTGAGTACACAACTAAAGTATACTAACAGCACACTTGAATAAACTTATTTTTCGTAAGGGAAGTCAAAACCACAGCTAGAGTTTTGAGGATGAAGGGTAACTGGAGGATATCAGAGAGCACATCAGCGCGCTATTGTGTCTCGCTGGAGGAGTCTGCGCGTGTGGCGAATTGCGCGCGGTGAAAAGGATTCCCCCAACCTCCCTTAACCCGCAGTCAATGTGATTTCTCACAGAGGTCACACTCACCCCCACGGTGCACAATGCCACTTTACGACTCACCATCTTTGATTCTGCCGCATTAGCATCATTATGCTCGTTCACCCACAAACAAAAAGCAAACATGAGCTTCTGGAAGTCTCACGGCCATCTGGTTCGAACGTCCAGAAAACACAAACCAGCAATTACATTGGTCAGTCCTGCGAGAAACACAACAGGACTTTGTGCTGTCTGGAATCACTGTATGTTTATTATTAAATAAACCCATTTTAACGTTTATCCATAAGGCATGTGATCCTTTGCGCGTCATGCATTTTATTTTATACCTTAGTTTAGGCATGGACTTGCAGCGCACATAAAAGTAGCTTACATGTTTAAACACAAGAAGTAAGCTTTTCAGTTGAATCCTAATTTTTATACTAAAGGCGTTCTGATAAACATAAAGTGTTCTGTATGGAGATGCACCGTGAGACTGCATTGAAATTCGGTCCTGTGACCTGTGGCTGTCCATCTGTCGTGGGCCAGCTGAAGTCTGAAGCTGGGCTCTTCGAACCTGCTCAACATAGCAGTGACCCTAACTGCATCCCATCAATCACTGATTTTTGTGAGCAAATTTAATATTTGCAGTTAGTGTTTTCATTATGTCGTCAAGAATATGCCATCATATAGCATTTGTCATTTAATAGTTGCTCTCAGAGAGCCAATAAAGCGCAGATGACAGCTTTCTTCTAATCTAAACCGTAGGCGTTTGTCACACTCATACATAAAGTTAGGTGTTTTACTTATGCGAGTTACTGTTTCTTATCCAGCAAGAGAACTTTTAGTGTGAAAGCCTTCCTTGAAATGTAATGTAATTACTGCTTGCTAATCACATTTCATGCTCAAAAAAGTTCAAGTCAGTGCGTTTTAAACAACTGGGTGGTTTTGTTTACACGCCATATAAGGGAAAGAAGCAGCATGTGCCCAAGCAGATGAGCCTGAGAAACTTGTGATGGTAATCACTTACAGGGGCGTGCAGCTACAACAGCACTTATGTTTTATTTATTTTTTCCTTTTTATTTGAAACATTCCCAAACGCATTAACTGAATTATCATGGAATATCTTGATTCTCACCTTTATAGATTATGTTGATCTATAGTGGGCGATGGTCAAAGTAACCTAATAATGTCTATTAACTATGCATAACAAAAACTTGTCTGTTTACTTAATTAACAGATATGGGTGTCATGCCATAACATTTTTGAATTTTTATATTATATTGTTTTTTCTGTGATGTTTTATCTATTAATCCTCAAGTAGTTTATTATTGATTGGTATTTTGTATGTTTTGTACGTACTGTTTTTTACTGTTTGTTTTGTACGTACTGTAATCCTTGTTGTTTACTGCAATAAAAAAAATATATATATAAAAAAATTTTTTTTTTAAATGCCATAACATTTTTCATACGACTGAGTTTATATTTAATGTGAATTTAACATTGAAAGTTAATGTGAATAAAAACATTGCAAGTTAGGCTACTAATCGTATTCAGTCAGCGAGGGAGTGAAGAAAACACAGGCATTTTAGCGATGACTCATCTGAACACCTCTGATTGGTCATTGCATTCATAAGCTCAACAGCATCATGTGTGATTGGTTATAATGCAGAGCTGTAAAAACGAGCTGTCTCTTGCTCAGTCCAGCCAGCGAAAGCAGATTTGAATTTAGCAGCTGATGATATGACGCGCTGAACATTCTAATCACATTGATGTGATTGTATTAAATATAGAAAATATTAATGGCTATTTTTTGTCTTTTGGAAGCTGCATTCAAAATCCACTTGGCTCAAAAATCTGAGGGGGCACGTGCCCCCTCACTTTGAATAGGCATGACGCCTCTGATCACTTATGTCATTTACATACTAGAATTAAATAAATGGGTTGGCTAGTTATGAAAAAGTGTATAGCCTACTTGTTTTGTGTGCACTACTGTGCCCTCTCATATAGCCCATATGAGAGCCAAATTACATCATATTTTAAACTATTGATTGTCTTTGTCTTCACGGTTTTCATTTTAAAGGATCGACATGTGTTACTTTGTTCGTAAAGTGACTAAGCAGTTGACTGTAGTTAAGCTATAATAAAGTTAATAGTTTTACAGCAGCAGCCCAATTAAGCATACATGGCCTACAATATGAGCGGGTGTTGAAATCTGGCGGCATCATATGTTCTCATCAGATGGCTTTGTTTGTGTGTGTGTGTGTGTGTGTGTGTGGACAGGAGGATTTGAGATGCATTTTCAAGCTGTGGTCGTAAAGTCACCCCGGGCAGGAGGATAGGGAGGGGGCGTGGGGGAATTAACTTTGTCATTGAAATGAAAAAGGATCACGCGCGCAATGGCAGGTGGGACGTCGCAATTCGCAGAAGGGCCGTGGAAACCGGCGGGGAAGCGGAGCGCAGAGGGAGGAGGGAATCACGACGGAATGCTCCGGCGCTGCGGGTCGAGAGGGCACCGTGGGTGTTTGTAAAGGCACGCGAGCATCTGCCGCTTGTGTGGCAACTCCATCCCCTCCTCCTTATTTCTCATACCGTTCTTTATTTGCTCTGCAAATCGTCCCTGCCGTATTTTACTTCCTCTGTCCGCTGCCTTTCTCTCGGCTCGTGGCAGGTCACAAGCATTCGGCATGTGTCCAACATGAAACCTTTATTAATCCATGTCTTACATTTTGGGGGTTGAGACCAAAGTAGAGTTGGAGATTTACGCAATAGGACACACATTCTCGAGACATTAGGTACGCACACGTGCATTTGTTTAGAAATAGTTTACTGATCTCGATCATGCACTTTCTGTTTATACTTGAGCAAGATTTATTTCTTCCACATGAGTCATGGAGAGAAATCTGCCCTCACACAATCTCCATGTTCACTCTAAAAAAGGTTTCAATTCGAACAAACCAAAAAGAATGGTCATCCTGTCTGACTTTTTCTTCTAGGGGAAAAACGTGTATATTTTAAAGAATATTTCAGCTCTGTTTCATGAAAGTCAGTGGGGTTCAAAATAACACAGAACCGCACTGATTTTCATTATATGGACATAAAACACCAAGGCATTTTTCAGAACATCTTCGTGTTCTATAAGAAAGGAAGTCATACAGATTTGGAGTTTTTAATTTTCGGGTAAACTATCCCTTTATGAAATGCTTCTTGATAAAGTTCTTTGCTGAACCTATATCAAGGTTTTGGATGAAATTATTTTTTAATGTACTCAAAAGTTTTGTTTGCAACTCAAGGCATTCCAAAGAGTTTGAAATCTGTTGCTCTTGTTTGTGCACCATGATATGCCATTTCTGGTCATTACTGTAGAAAAGTGTGCTGTCAGAATCTCATAGTAAGGGAATCCTGATTGGATGGGTTTATCGGCTCATCAGAGATACAGTATGTCAGCAATAATCTGCCCTTATAATTGATAAGCTTGACACCAAACATCAGATAATGCTCTATATATCTATACAGTTTAACTTTTAAACGAGTGCAGTATGTAACCTCTCTCCCATTGCGATTGCATTTTGTCTGCAGTGTGTACTAAACGTATTGAGTAGGCAGTTGTCCAATAATAATGCAAAATATCTTCTTTTGTGTTCCTCAGAAAGAAGAAAGTCACATAGGTTTGGAATGTCATGAGGGTGAGTAAATGATGACAGAATTTTCAGTTTTGGGTGAACTCTCTTTAATATCTCAGAATTAAAGTAATCAAGGAAAGAACTGGTCCCATATTGGCACTTGACCCAAAAACACAGAGAAGCAGCTGTTTGATATTCAGTTTAACTCGGCTCACATTCGCAAGCCACAAACACGTGGATGTTCTGTTCTCTGATTTTTTTGTCCTAAAAAGACAGAGCAAGAGTGTGTCTGCACAACAGAGTGTGTGTAAGAGGCTGATTCCCATCCGTCTGGCAGCTGTTACTTTGTCACCTGATCGCTTGTTTTTGTAGCCGAACGATACCTTCCTTCAGTCTGCATGCCGCTAACCTGCGCCAATCTGATGTCACGTTCAGAAAATGCTTTTCTGTTTTTATTTTAGAGTTCACAACACACCAACACCGCTCTTCTGTTTTTGATCATCATAGTGGTTAGCTTGAACTGCTTATCTGATTTCAAGAAGAAACAATTCACTCTTTTTCTCCTTCAGCTGATCAGAGAGCTGCATATTGACAAATGGAAACTCCTCGTGTTTGTGTTCAACGTGGAGGAATAACTTGTCTTTTTAGTTCAAAGGCTTTTTTTGAGAACGACTTCACAAAACATGACAGTGCAGGAGATGGGGGGAGAAACAGCCTATTGTTCGTTCTTCTCGACACACTTCTTTTCTCGGAGCGCACAAAGACACGCACACTTCTGGGGGCATAGGTGACTTCGGCGCATGTGGGTGCTCAAAGGTGACATATTTCAGAAGGGGGTTCATTCAGTATGCAGTAGATGAAATCCTCCCTCCTTCCCTCTGTTGCGGCTTCGCTCAGTCTGCTTAGCTTGGCAGATGTGTGGGGGTCTTTTTTGGGGAGCCTGGGACGGCAGCGTGCCACGTGTTCACAATGTCAGCCTGATTTCTGTGGAAACTCTTATGACTGAAGGATCACCTTACACAAAGAAACAGAGCCACTTTCTCTCCCCGCTACTTTCCGACTCTCTTTTTCGTACTCTCCAATTTCTTCTTAACACTCCCTTTATGTTATTTTTGGATTTTTCAGCAGTTTAAGACTCTCGCCTACAGATCTGCACCCCCAGATTACGCTTTGTATCAAATGAATGTCTTGAGCACTGCGGGTTTAAATGGGATTTACGAGAGAAAGAAAATATTGTTCCTTATGCACTAAATGCGTCAGATGTGTCTTTAGAAAACTGCATGTTTATCAATATGAAGGATAAATATATACATTAACAAAGTAAGAAATAAACGGACATATTCTTAAATAATGCCTTGCAAATTATAAAACCAGAAATTCCTGCTTTATAGCCTGTGATGGTTTCCTGCATAAAAGTTCTTTATAGTAAAAGCCAGAGAGTGACAGAACCCCCTCTGAGTTAAGCCAAGTAACTCTAGCTCTCCTCCTAATGGGTTCAATTAAAACTCCAGACACACACACACACCTATAAAAACAGGCAGTGTGTTTATCTTTCTGGTTCCAATGGAGGGTAAAGAGGATCATTTTATAGCTAGAGGAAGTGATCGTCTCCCCATTCCGTCTAATCCAAACATTTTATGGCTGCGGGTCAGTTTAAGAGTGCATATATGTGCCGACCTCAGCGCTCTTTCGATGTCTGTCCGTCCATTCATAACATTCATGCATTATTCCATCTATCTGTCCAGGCATTCTGTGGATTTAGAAGGAAATCAGTGTCTGTTGCTTTAAGGCTTGAAAATCCAGGAAAATATGTGTCATTAAATACCATATACATCCTGCTGTTGCTAGAGTATTTTTTAAGGCAGCTCTGAAACTGTATACGACCAAAACAGATTTTGAGAGACTTTCTGTTTGATTCACTTTGTGTTTATGCAAATCTATTTACATTTATTTATTTAAACATTTTATTTTTTACTTAAGTTAAGTTTTAGTTAACAATAAGAACAGTGTATATGTGTGTTTTTTTTTTTTTTTCAAATGTGCACAGTACAAAAGATAAAGCAAACAAGAGGTGCTGGCCATAGTAACTGCAATCACTTTTGAGACATTAAAAGACATTTCAGTGCTCATTACAGTCTTAAAACCTTAAGAGCCATGTCTCATTCATTATTGCATTATGGCTTGATGCAGCCAAAATGCTTGGCGAAAAAGAAACATTAATAAAAAAAAACTTATCAGAACTGAATATCACATTATCCTGCTGTGGAATTTGGGATCTTCTCAATCCATTTAGCACTAGTTATTGTTAGCAAGTTAGCTAATTGTTTGGCTAATGGGCAATTAGCTTGAATCAGAGTGTGGGTTTGATAATTAAGAACATCTCCAGAAAGGCAGCTAATGATCTCCAGTTTCTGTAGTTTCAAGGCTTTGTTGACAGTTGACTCAAACCCAAACAACCCCCGAGACTCATCACTGTAACTAAAGAAGCTGGGGAAAACAAAGGAGAATAGAGAAAGAAGCCAAGGCTCTTTATTTGAATAGCTTAAGAAGTGAACAGTGGCGCTAAAAAGTGGGCAGTATGGGTTCTGGCTATCAGTCATTAAGCGAGGTCGTTAATTCTGTACGCCAGGCTTAAGATGGATGCCGAGATGGATGGCATTGTTTAAGTGCTAAATTTTTTAAGAGGCTAAATGACTTTTAGGCATTCATTCATTCTGTCCCTGGTCAGCACAGAGCCACTCTCAATACAGTGTGACTCAAGGCCACCAATGACCAGCCTAAGGAATGTAGTCACATAGTTTTCATAGTCTGAGGATTTTTTTTTGTTTGTTTGTTTGACGTGAGATGCACAACTAAGTAGCCTTATTTGTAACTTCACTGGAAACATTCCATCGGCTTCACATCTGAGTACCAAATTACTCACATTCTCTGTACTCTTGTACATTTTGTGTTGTGTTCCCCATCCCTCCCCAGTTCTTTTTTTAAAAGAAAACAAGAGGCACACTTTGGTTTGTTCTTTGTTGCAGAGCAACTGTCCCCCCACCCCAAATCACACATGGTTCCTTATGCCAGCTAGTGATTTAACGCTTATCCAGCGAGCTCCCCCCGCAGCAACAGAGGGCATGCCATGAGAGAGGCCCTCCGTGGGGGGATGGAGTAGCGGACTGGAGTGCTGACACTCGTGGCTGTTCACATGCTGATAGTTCTTTGTTAGAGGACCAAGCAGGAGGTCTCATTCAGGACCCCCTCCCAATCTGACACACTTAGTAACTTTTGTATTGGCCTGGGCCGTTTGTCAGACTTCACATGACCTTTGACTCCCCAGTCAGCCACCAATCAGACACCCTGAAAGTAAGGGGACAGCAGGCTGAAAGAGTGTGGAACAAAAGCTGCTGAATCACTTTATCTTGTGCACACACACGCACACACACACGCAAACTTTAGCTCTGACATGAGATTTTTCATAATTGTGGTCGCTATTTCTTTTGTCAAGCTAGCTTTTTGTCAGGGCAAACTTCTAGTCGTTAACATGAAGAATTTTGAAAGATCTTGTTATCCTTTGTTGTTCTCCTTGGTGTGTGTAAGGGAGAAGACACGAGTAAAGTTTCATTTGAACGTCAAAAACTACTAGATCTCGTTTCTTTGCTGCTTTTGGGGTTGAATGTTCATCACTAATGAGCTTGTGCATTTTTGAAATACCAAGTTAGAGAGCTGCATGTCTTTTGTTTGTCAAATGGTTGATTGTAATTAGCAGTCTCACTGCTGAAACATCATCTTTGAAAATCAATATATTTCTTCCCCCATCATTAGTCATGTTACTCAAATAGTTTTTATAGTTTTCAATAATTAATGAGTGTATCATTTTAGCAGTATGAATTCTTAGAGGCTGACTTCTTGTAGTGAAATTACAAGAACAAAAGTTCCTCTTCATAAATATGAGAAGATGACATTTTGTTGGGAAAATGTGTAATCTCTCTATGTGTGTCTGTTTCATTTTTAATGTGCCTTATTGGCACGACTAATAATTGTGCATTTGCATTGCCTAAGTTGAGCGACACACAAAGAAAATAGTGCAAAACCAAAAATAGTGTAGCATGATGTGTTTTGTCTCTCACTCTCTATCTCAGAGGCAAGCTTTATTGGAAAAGCTGTGAAAATATACAAAATTGCTAAAGCATTAGAAGTACTTAGAGCTACTGCACATGAAGCATGATAAATGAGATATAACAGAAAATAGAATATGAATATTTCCAGTTATTGCTCAGCAAAATCAGAGAGTGTTGATTAAAGGAGATGAAAGGAATTCTGAAAGAGGAATGAGAAAAGGCTCAGTTTTCACTTTTCCTTCCCTGCCTTGAAAACAAGCCGATCAATGGAGCCCTTGTGGCCTACAGAAGTGCAATGATGTATCAGTTTGTCTGGAATTAAACGCTTTTTCTAGATTCTCTATTTTCAAAGCGCAGTAATGATGTGAGAGGGAGCAGTGGGAAGCTCTTTGTAACCTCCCTCGAGGATGAAGAGATGGAAGATTCCAGTAGTGTGGGCAGAGATAGAATCCACTTTCATAAATGTAGTGCAAACTCGGACACAGGGCACAAATCTTCAAGTGTGAATCAGTGGACTATTTAGCAATTAATAGTGGTACTATTATTACGAGCATTGTGGCATGAAACTTGTCCCACATTGTTTGTGCTATGGACATGAATGAAAGTTCAAATTTTTTCAGCATATTTTTTTTTTCCACTGAAGTCACTGAATCATTCGTTCAACCAATTCATTAAAAAATGCTGATTTATTCTGAAGCGAAACAAGTGAATGTCTTTGAGTTAGTCACTGAATTATTCATTCAGCTGTTTTGTTCATACAATGAATCATTCGGGAACTAAACACCACTAGTGTGTGTTGATCCACGTTGCAGCGGCAACTTTCAGTAAGCATAAATGCCAGTATTGTGTTTAAAATGTAAGTGCCTCTATGTTCTCAATTTTGGACAGTTTGTCCAAAAATAAACATTTGGTCATAATTTACTCAGTTTCATGTCGTTCCAAACCTGTATGACTTACTTTGTTCTATGGAACACAAAAGAAGATTTGAAAAATATATTTGAAATGTTTTTGTTTTTTTTATGCAATGACAGGAAATAGGCCCAATGTTGTTTGGACCCCTTTTAGATTAAAAAAAAAACTTGTTTTGTGTTCAACAGGATAAAGTTATACAGGTTTGGAATCTAGGTTAGTGAGATTTAGTGTAGCAGTGATGTATAATGCAAGAATAATGATCTGAATGGAGTTGCATCATTTCAGTTGTGTGAATATCTAAAAGCCTGTTTTTTATTTTATCTCTTTCTACCTCTCTCTCTTTCTCTAGTGTACAGCATAGTAAGTATCCTGTCAGTCTGGCAAGCCGCAAGTTCAGAAAAGCCCAATCCCTTCACACATTCACGCACACACAGCCCTCCTGTTCCAAGCGGTGATAAATCAATTGCAGAACGCCCTCCTTGTCTCCAGCTCACTCAATCACTCACTCAGACACACACACTGCACAAAGTAAACTCTGCCAAATTCTCTGTCTCCCTCTTCTTGCCTCGTGTGGCCCTTGCAATGCACCAAGTCCCATGCTTGCCATATGGTGGAGAACTGAGAGAGGGTTGCACAGTTTCAGATTTCTGTGCCTAACAAAGTAGGTCTATGAATATATATGTATATACACACCCACAGGCTCACACAAACCGGCCAACAAATGCACAACAATCTGGATCAATGCGGTCTCGGAGGTGTTATTTTAAAGTTCATCACTTGTTTGTGTTGCATATGTCACTATTCAAGTATCAGATTAATTGTGGTTTTGTATGTTGCATTTCTTTCTATAAAGGGATGGAAGTCAATGGTAACCAAAAATGCTTGGTTACCAACATTCAGACTATATTCTGTTGTGTTCCACTGAAGAAAGAAAGTCATATTTGAATTGACATGAGGGTGAGTAAATGATGACAGAATTTTCATTTTTGGGTGAACTATCACTTTAAGGAATATTAGTTCAGATCAACAGCATTTATGGCATAATGTTGATTGCCACAAAAATGAATGCTGACTTGTCACTTGTTTTCATTGACAATGGAAGTAGTTGGGCCAGTTTTTTGGAGAATTTAAAAACATAAATATAAAACTTACAATTTTATAAAATCACTTACAGTAATTCTTATGTTAAAACTTGTATATAATTTACAGCTGTAAATTTATTTTCATAATGTTTATATCCACATTGTTGGCAACAAGTTGTAAAAAGGGATATAACTTTACGAAGAAAAGATTAATACGATTTTTTTCACACCGAAATCACTTTAACATGCATACTGTTCCTGCCATGTGGCTATCATATTGAAACAGTGAGCGTTTTACTATTTACATATTAGCCCTATTCAATTATATTTATAATGCCTCAATGTAAATCAGATATTCTGTTACACCAAATACACAAAATAATGATCTTTAAAATAGCATCATATGACCCCTTTAAAAAAAGGAGACAAGTTGAAATTAATTTAAGTTGTATTGAGCTCAAAATATTTATTTAAGTTCCTTAGTTTATATCTATAGAAACTACGGATCCAAGGCACTTCTTCCAGTTCCAAAATGTTAAAAAGCCTTTATTCGTATTATTATTATTCCTTAGTTTATCTCAAATGTCTCAATATTCCCTACAATTTTTTTTTTTTTTTTTGCATCGGTTGCAGTTATTGGAGTACATACACATATGTCTGTGTCTGAATGTGAGCACACGTGCTTATGTGTTAACAGGGTCTCCACAGGATATTAAAGGCCTTTGAATCATCTGTCCAGCTGGCGTACCCACTGGTATACACACTTTCTCTCACACACACACACACACACACACACACACAGTTGCAGTTCACAGAAGGCACTCTGGCTCACAGCCTACAAGCTGTTTAGGGGGAGGCATAATTACAACTCTCCACTCTTATCCATTGCAGTCTCAGGGCATCCATAGAGAGTTCTCTCTGAACACATATAAAGAACACCTAAAGAATCTGCTGTCTGAACTCTCAGCTGGAAACTGCAAACCCAAATGTCTTCAGACGGCATCTCAGTATTTTTTCTGTCCCTCTCACTCACTCCAGTGGTTTACATTGCTCTGTCGTTTGTCATTTTTTCTTTCTCGCTCACATCTGGATGCATAGTGGGGTACTGATGCATTTTCATAGGAAGTGTTTGTAGATGAATGTTGTCTGGAAGTTCATCTCCCGTTATTCCCCACCCCCTTTTCCTCATGAGCATCATGAGTCATGAGCGGACCATTCCACTCTACTCTAAACAAACCCAAACTCTCCTCCATCTGATGGAGAACAATGAACTCTTTCACTTTTTCCCCTCTTCTTCCCTCTCATCACTTGATTCATTCCTATAAACATTATTTTCTACCAGGTGTGTTTTATCCAACGAGCAAATGAGAAAGTAATTGACATTACAGAAGTAATACAGAGCGCAATTTTTTCTAAAGTAAGACCGTCTGACAGCCAAAGGAAGCAGGCAGCATCTCTTTTGTCTCCTTTTGAACTCATTGTGTTCTCATTGAGGTACCGAAGTGTGGCATAAATGTGAAGGGGGATAAGGGCAATATACATGCAAAATATCATGTGAGAGGAGGCAGTGCTTCAGTTTTGCTGTGATTGGCTGATTACAATTGGTCAATTGCAATAGTGCCTGCTTAGTAGTCTGCAAAACACATGGAGGATACAGCTCAGTCATTACCTTTGGTTACATCTGAAACAAAATTAACTGAAATTATCAGTTTTGATGAGAATGGTTTACTGAGGATTATTACTTAACTAATGTTTTAAATAGACAATTATTAATTACAAAAAAAAAAATCTACAGGGAAGCTATTCAACATTTTCAAAAATTCGCCAACTTTTTACATATTTTTAAATTTGATTTTGATTTTTTGTTTATAAATTCTAAAATAAATGCTATAGTCTTGGATTGTGTGTTGATAGTCTCAAGTGTACAACAACGTTTTTTTTTTGTTTGTTTGTTTTACTTCAGAAGGAACTGGAACATTAATTTACATTGGATTAAGGAAACACAAATCCAGAGATGATTGATTTCTACAGTGTTTATTGTTGAATAATAGAAGCCACTCTTTCATTAAATTCCTGTTCCAATACTCACTTTTTGTTCTACATTCCTTTCTGTTTGTGTTTCTGCTCTTTGCTTTTGCTGATGTGGCTGCTGTGACTGCTGTAATGAAACAAAGCTGTGTATGTGTGTTTTTGTCACAATAAAAGAAAGAATAGTGGGTGAATGTTTTTAAAGAGGTCTGTTAGTAATTAAGAGGGTGATGACACCATGCTCAAGGCTGAGTTATTGGTGATAACTAAACAAGGTGAAAAAGCTCAAACTTTATGATGTCTATAAACCAAAACAGACTCAGCCATATGCAGTGCAAGACAAGCATGTGTGGTTAAAAAGTATACAAATTTTTATATGTATTTATTTTTTTTTAAATGACCGATCGTTTCAATAGATAAGACACTTATTCCTTGGCTGGGATCGTGTAGAGCCCTTTGAAGCTGCGTTGAACTGCAATTTGGACTTTCAACCCGTTGGCCACCATTGAAGTCCATTATATGAGAAAAATCCTGGAATGTTTGAAGATTGAAGACAAAAAGACATGAACATCTTGGATGAAATGGGGGTGAGTAAATTATCAGGAAATGTATATTCTGGAAGTGAACTAATTCTTTAAAATATCCGTCATTATAAGACTTTAATCATTTTAAGACTTTAATGTTTTATGTTTATTTTGAAGTTGCAATTTTAAAAAAAAATCACTTGACTCAAAAATCTAAATGCACATGCAATCTGAATAAGTGCGAAGCTTATTCTGTCCTCGATTTCTCTCTCTTACGTTCTGTCTTTAATTTGTTATGGCTTGTGGATATTGCCACAAGGATATTGTGTTTTTTTTCTGCTGACCTCAACAAAAAGAAAAAAGGTTTACTTTCTGCAGGCCAGTGTGTACGTGAGGTCATGTGCTTGTGTGTCTACTATGAAAGATATAGAGAAAGAAATAGCAAACAAAAGTAATTGATGGCACATCTGTGGATTCTGAATGGTAATACCATTTTTCTGGCCGTCTGGGAGATGTAGCTCTGACTACCAGCTACCAGCCACTACATTCCTGTTTTTCCAGCGAGGCCATCACTTGCTCTTAGAGCACCCATGAGCATATGTCCAAACAAAGCCAGCTGTTGTGCTTTAGTGCAGTTATATTTTTGTACTGAAAATGGTACCACTGCTTATCTTCTTTAAATAACGTTTGCAGGGGTTTTAGGATATTTTTTGTGGTCTCATTGCAGCACTTAGTTTCTGTTTTGGTTGAGAAACAGAATGCATTCCCCAGGCCTCAATAAAATTTGATTAGTTCCACTTGAGGATGAGTAGTTAATGAAGTTTAGGTTGAATCTAATATAAGCAAGACTATTTAACGGTGTAAAGCCATAACATAAGACGTGAATTGGCATCAAAACTATCTTAGTGGAAAATTCCTTGTCTTCTTTGTTCCTTGAAACTTTACTGAATGGAATGAATCAAGGAATACAAACAGTTTTCTTCTTTACACATCTAGTAAAACTGCACTAGGAGGGCACAGTAAAAATTAACTGCCAATGAGAAAAATGCAAAGCATGTGAGAGGTGGACCACTGGTTGTATGGTACAAGGCATGCATGCATTCCCTTATTTTTTTTATTTTTATTTTTTCTGGCTTCCCCTCTGTCAGGGGCATGATGGGTCAGGCATCCCAAGCACATGATGTTTGGAGGGAGGAGGAGGGACTGGCAAAGTGAAGGCTGAAAGGGAAGGCATCCCGCTTCGGGAGATCACAGGATCTGTGGGGTGACTGAAGCATAGCAACTCACTGATCTTATAGTAGAGGGGAGTTGAGGGAGCATGTATCATCAATCTGAATCTTACTGATTTGTGTTTCGAGTCCACTGGAGGCCATTGGCTGCATTTAGTGATTAATGTGGTTGTCTCATGACTAAAATAAAAAAGTTGGAATTTTAAAGGGCAAGTGTACGTATGAGAGAGAAAAAATGAAGAATAAAGGACCATTCATACCCAGCATGTGTATTTATTTAATTTAAATGTTCGTTGTGAATAAGATTGTGAATAGACAAAATGGGTTTCTACAGAATACGAATGAGTATTATTTTCTTTCATTTGAATTTAATGTATAGACATAATCCTAATCGCTTTTGAAATTATTGCACAGTTACTACATGAAGAAATGTGACCCTGGACCACAAAACCATCCATAAGGGTCAATTTTTATACATCACATGAAAGCAGAATAAATAAGATTTCCATTGATTTATGGTTTGTTAGGATATGATAATATTTGGCCAAGATACAACTATTTGAAAATATCGAATCTGGGTGCAAAACAAATCAAAATATTGAGAAAATCGCTTTTAAAGTTGTCCAGATGAAGTTCTTAGCAATGCATATTACTAATGATAATACATTTTTGATATATTTACAGTAGGAAATTTACAAAATATCTTCATGGAACATGATCTTTACTTAATATCCTAATGATTTTTTGGCATATAAGATGCCAAATCGATAAAATCGATAATTTTGGCCCATACTATGTATTTTTGGCTATTGCTACAAATATATCCGTGCTACTTATGACTGGTTCTGTGGTCCAGGGTCACAAATATTAAGTCATCAGACAGAGGTGTAGTTCACAATAGTCCTCTTATATTTCTCTCATGCACAAAAAAAAATAAAAAATACTCATACTCATCCTGCACATGGGAAATGAGCTTGATACAAACCTGCTTTAACTGAATAATACAACTTTTCCCAGCACTTAATGGAGTTAAATGGTTAGTTCACCCAAAAATGAAAATTGGCTTGTGTTTTACTCACCCTCGAAGCATCCTAGGTGTATATGACTTTCTTCTTTGACAGATGACAGGCGTATGACAGATACCGGAAGTGAGAGAAAAGTGTTTATTAAGTTTGAAATATGGATATTTTTCTTACAAAAACGCATGGATTCACTAGAAGAGGCCTTTATTCACCCCCCAGAGCCGTGTGAGGCATGTTTTATTAAGGATGCTCGCGCTTTATTTGACGACTTGTGGACTGTTCAACTGCAACACCCGCTGACTGCAATGATAGAGCTTGGAATAGCCAGGACAATTTTTAATATAACTCTGACTGGATTCGTCTGAAATAAAAAAGTCATATACACCTAGGATGCTTTGAGGGTGAGTATAAAACACAAGCCAATTTTCATTTTTGGGTGAACTAACCCTTTAATATCATAATATATTTTTGCTGTCAGCCTTCAATGATTAAATTGGGTTCAGTTGGTTTAATTTTTTTATTTTTTATGTCTTTGGAGTTTCTTTACAAAATCTAAATGTTATTGTTCTAATTTTGCTATTATAGGACAATTTTCAAATATAAGTTTTAGAATAGGTTATTTTTAACCATGACATTAGATACATGTTCATTCTATTCTGTGGTTGTTTGTTTGAGTGTGTAGTTCAGGTATGCCCTATGTTATGGGTACAAAATGTCCCCACAAAGATGGCAATATCTAAAATCATTGTCCTTGTGGGGACACATTTTGGTCCCCACAAGGAAAATGGCTTATAAATCATACTAAGTGATGTTTTTAAAAAAAAATCTAAAATAGCAGAAAATTTTGTGTGAGGGGTAGGTAGGGGTAGGGTTGGGGTAAGGGGATAGAAACAACAATTAGTACAGTTTATCCTGCTATGGATAAACTGGTATTACAGTCCTCCTCAGTTGGTGAATAGACCTTTTATTAGCATAACATTCTCATGCCAAACTGTGTTAAAAATCAATTGTGTGTTCACTTTCCTTTGTGTTTCAGGTGAAGAGTATGTAGTTGCTGCCTAGTAGTTGCTCCATTTCAGTTTGTTTTTGGTCAGGAAATGTCATTTTTACCAGTAGTGGCTATTATAACATGCCATCTAAAAATACACCCTCTCCACCATTGCCTTTGGCAATGAGCAGAAACACATCGGCTGCTCCTCTGCAACAGCAATAATGTGTGAATCTGTGATACTGTATGTTTCCTCATCACACAGATATTAAATGATATGCGAAAGACATGGTGAGAGGAATTTCATACCCTTACTGTTACAGTGGAATTGTTTTGAATGAAAGAGATCTCTCTTTATATGTGTTGTTCAGATGTTGTGTGCTGGAGCATTAGGCTCTTTTTAACATAACTTGACTCATAACCACAGCGCTAACCTTCTTACCACTATCTAAACATACAGTACGTTCTTGCCTGAAGTCAGCTACTTTTACGGGTGTTTCTTCAGCTTATGTGTCAGAGGTTGATTTTTATGCAACCAAACAGATTAAAACTTTCTTTACCATAAAACTTTCCATGACTTCATCTTTTATTATTATTTTTTGAAAATGTATTATTTACACTCGTTCTGGACAATCTTTCAATGTTAACTATGAAATCCATCACACAAATATGAATATTACATATTTAAAACTATGATAATTTAAACAGAATAGAATGTATTAATCATAAATCATTTCAACATTTATTGTCAATTTTTATTTTTATTTTTTTACTCAAATTGCCAATGATCCTTTAGTTGTTGCGTCATTTACGCTATGACCAAACTTCCTCTAATAAAGTTTTATCAAAAGTGGTCACAAAAGACAATATATTTTTATGTCATTTCTAATAGTGTAACTGTGTATTTAAGTTGCATAAAATTATTGCTATTAAAAATGGGATCTCCACCACAAGGTGAATGGTGATTTGAGATGTGATGAAACTGACATTCATGACAAAAAAAAAGACAGAATTCTCCTTCACCATATGCTATATAAAATGCCAGCTACATTTAAAAAGTCATTACTTCACTCTCATTTCAATTATAGAATGCCATACAACAATACAGCATTTGAGATGTGCTGGAAATGACACTGTGCTGAAAAACTTGCGTAACGCACAAGGAAAAGAAATCTAAACCTCTGTTTCGTAAAGGTTCACAGGGCCAAATGTAGCCGTGTGTGTGTGTGTGAGTGTGTGTTCACGTGTTTGTGGAGTCTGTGCTTAAAGCTCCAGTTCTGTCAATGAGTCATTTCTGTCTCTTCCCACCTTTCTCTATGTCTCTCTTTTGCTGTGCAGAACGAAATGAGAGAAAAAGACTGAGAAAACCTGCTGCTGACAAATGTACCTGTGCTCTCCTGTGAGTGGAGTCTTGCAGTGTGTCACTGTGTGTCTCTCACTTTCCCCAACAACATCTCACCGAGTTTTATGAAGCTATGTTCAAAGAGTGTCACACTGCAGGACATCTGCAAGACACGTGAAAGGGAGAAACAGAGCAGGAGAAAGAACAATGCTCAAGACAACAAAAACAGGAATAGGAATGAATGTCCAACTGGTACAAAAAAGCACATACATAAACTATGTTGCTGCTTACTGAATATTGTAAAGTACTTCTTATTTTATACAACAGCAACAATAATAATAATAATTGAAACAGTATGAATTATGCAGTGATAAACATTTCACATTTGGTAGTCAAAAGTTCATATTTCAAAGATGAAGGTCTTAGTACAGTGTAATGCATTGTGGGATACAGTACTCTGTTGTATATTGCACATTTTAGTAAATATAGTAAATTGTTTAGTCTTCTAAATGCTTGAAAATACAACATATCCTTCATTTTCAAGTAGTTTTACAGCATGTTTATGAACAGACTCCACAAAATAAAGACAAAGGAAAAATCAGTTATACAATTCAATTAAGTCCACATTAATGTTGCGTTAAACTATTTCAGGCACACTGCTATCATCTCTTCTTGTATTTCTGTGTGACCTACTTTTTGTTTGTGTGTGATGATATACAGAGCTCAAATGTCACAGATGGCAATTAAACTTTTGTACAACATTGTTCCACAGCAACAAGACTTGCTAATTAATAATTAATAATTTTTGCACATAGCTTGTTTGTTCACACTTTAGATGTCTCAAGTACAATGAGCTATAGCATGCAGAAAAATAATTTAATGATCTTGGAATAGATGTGCACAGAAGTTGTGTTATATTGCCTCCTTGAAATGAAGTAAGTCAGTTTGCTAACTTTTACAACTCATCCTTTCTTCAAAATCCTGCTGGTAGATGTTGTAACCATCTGGGTCCGAAAAGCATAGCTTGTACTCTGGTGAAATATATATATATATATTTTTTTTTTTGTTTTGTTTTGTTTTTTTTTGTTTGTTTTTTTTGCAAGCAAATTAAAAACTACAAGCAGACTAAACAATATTATGTCATTTAAGTTCATATACTTCCCAGATGCAGTGGGTAAATAAATGGTTGCACGCTTGCATCACTCTTAAAACCACCGTACTCGCAGGGACACCAGCTCACCAATTTAATTAGTCTGCCTGGCTAACATCATGTTCAAGTAACAGAGCCCAAGCGTAATTGGCTTGAGGGTAGAAAACAAACAAGCAAAACACAGCTCAGCATTAGCCATCTGATTCAATTGTTTAATTAGGAAATGCATTCCAGCAAAAACTAATTTCTCAGAGGAATGGCCATAACTTGTAACTCATGCTAATCTACCGGCGCAGTCTAACTACTGCATTCTACTCATCTACTGATCATCTCCTAAAATGATTTAAGATACTTTAAGCCTAATAGAACGTACAGTAGACATTTGGTGTAGAAATGGCTTTCACTCTGTTTTCAAATTGCTAGTAAATTTAACAAACAATTACAAAAAAAAAGCAAGTAACACATTGAATTAAACGTAATTTTGAAGTAGAAAAATGTTAATAGTATTTTCTTGTAAGACATACTTGTTACAGTTCTCCAGCCAACAAGCTTAAGCAAGCATACATGATTTTAGGACTACTATTGTTGTGTGTTGTGGTACAAGTTATGTTCTGCAAATGTAATTTTGTGTGTGGGTGAATCTTTTTAAATACAATTAAGTGCATTTCCCTCCAAATTCTCATTTGGAGAACAACAAATACTACTACTTTTTTTTTTTTTGCATTACATTAGTGCTAATTAGGGGAGGATATGGCCTTAATTGCCATGAAAATAATAATTTAAATTTTCCAACAAACTGATATAATGTTCTTCGTGTAAAATATAATTCCATGTTTCTTTCTTTTGATTTTGGTTGAAATATGACCTAGACATGTTCTTGACAGGTTTTGTGAGATTCATGTGTCTCCGGTAAATGAAGAATCAGTTTCAGTTTTGGCAATATGTTCTGTATTATTATGTTATTCTATTTTGTATTATTGATTTAAAAAACGTAGAATGAACATAAATACAATTAAAGAAGGAATAAATGATTGATTGATTGATTTACATACATTAAAGGTTGTCAAGAGAAAGTTCAGTGCATTTAACTATAAATGTGCTGTACCAAATCATATAGAGAGCAATTCAGCTGGGCCTATTTACATGTCTGTTTCTCATTCAACCACCACAGGAAACCAAGCAGAGGAACATGTGTTATCACTTTCCCCATGTCTCTCTTACAACAACACGTGTGCATTGATCGCCTCTCCATACCTTTGTCTCCTCTCCTTTCTCAAGAGATCAACACATGAGTCGTTTAACATACAAGTATTTATAAACAATTGATATAAGATTGCGAAAACTTTGCTACTGATATTACAAGATTCAGTCGTTCTCTTTTAATTTAACTCAAAGTTTTGTTGGACAAAACCAATTGTTAGATTAAAAGCAAAGTTAAACAATGAATTGCTTTGTGTCGTGTTTTTCTCTTTTGATTAATGAATTCAACCATATGAAACGTAGCTTTTGCTCAAATGGTCTTGGAAAGATTAGAAAAACTGCTTCCAGCATGAATGAGAGAGCCAGAGAGAGAGAGAGATGTAAAGATGGAATATTAATACCACTAGCATAGATAATGTGGCTAATTACCGTGGCAAAGACTGCAGCCAAGTATTATATTAGAAACAGCACTAAATTCAGAGACTGTACACACACACGATTGTGCATGTTCATGCGGTATGTGATGCTTCCAAACACATCTGCACATAGTTAAAACAAATTTCCACACTAGTGCGATAAAGAAATGTCAGTCAATTATATGTGTGTGCACATTTTTCCAGTTAAAAAAAAAAAAGATACTTGTGCAAAGTCAGCTTAAATTCCCCCCAAGTTTTGCTCCAACTGGAAGTTATGTTTTTTATTTCCAGATTTTGTCTAGAAGTACTGAGTGAGTGAGTGAGTGAGTGAGTGAGTGTGTGAATTATTCCTCAATAAGAACCCATTCTGCATTCACTGTCATCATGTTGACTCACTATACACCAAATTCACAAAATGAGGGAAATAATGAGGTATGTTTGTGAGAGGAAAAACAGATTCACACTTGGAGAGTTTAAACCCCTATTTTGCCTCCAGAATTTTTTGCAGTTTCGTAGCATTTCTTCATGCATACAGGAGAAAAGCTCGCATGAGCTCCCGCAAAGTTTCCTTTTTGAGCTCAAGCTAAAATATAGATATTAAAAACTCCTCAGCACTAAAATATTCAAATGCCTTTAGCTAGCCAAAAGAACATCCTGCTAATATGTTTGATATTTTTTTTCATGTTTAAGAGGCAGGATCTGAATAATTGATAGCTGCTTTTTAATGACCTGAAGATAATGTGGGACTGGAGCGAAAAGAGGCCGAATGTAGGCGGTAGAGAAATGTGGAGAGGAAAGGTGGTCAGAAAAACCAAGGGAGATTGTGGGAGGGAGATTTAGGCCCATGCATCAAAATCTCTTTGTAGATGGAAGACGACCCCCAGAGCACCATGCATCATCTCCACATCTCAGAACTTGATGAAACTCAAAAGTAGAACCGTGTGGATTGCACAAAGTTACAGAGATGCTTTCATGTAGACTGCTGTATCAAAGTGCTACAAAAAGGCTTTGTTAGATTGTTTGATCTGTTTGATGGAAAGGAAAAACATTGTAAAGAGTTGTCAAGCCATGTGCTCCTTGAATTTTATGAGGGTTGGGTGATATTTTGGCTTGAACAAAATCGACAAACCCAAGTTACAAATTCCCTGTTGAACTAACATTGATGCCATTTCTATATAGTGACTTATGTTAGTAAATTTATGTTAGTTTAAATTTATGGATTTGAATTATATGCATTTGTCTGGAGTTGCTGTAAACCCCTTGTCTAAGTACAAGCCTAAATTTATCAGATTAACCCGTACCCGTTTTCTACCGACAGGCCGCTGGTAGCATTTACACAGCAAAAAATACAGTTATTTGCAAGAAAAAAACAGTTCCATGCACGCAGGCCCCTAAAACCTGCTATTCACAAACCAGGAACATTAGAGGTCGAGATGTGGGATACTATCTGTATCAAATGTAAGTACTGATTACAATTAATGTTATTTGTTGCATGAGAGCAGCTTCTGATTACGTAGAAATTACTTTGAATGTTAAAATATGTGCTTGTTTGTGGGCAGGTTATGTATAAGATATGATTTGGGAGATGCACATAAATATAGAATAGGTCTTGATTTTTGTCCTTGGACTGCTATGCATTTTCTCCTCTGCTGCACAATCACAGGTGATCTTCACTACGTTGAATTATTGAGAGATTCTTTTTCTCCGTTCATCTTCCAAACCACTGTGGTTTACAGTGTTTTTCAGGCCATTGTGAAAGTCTTCCATTGTGTAAATCATGCTATTGGAGCAACCAAGCTTTTGTTATTCTGCAGGTTAATAATTTAACACTACAAGATACTGTTGTATGACCTAGAGATTAGCATTTGTGGGAGGGGAGATATTTATTGAAATCTCAAAACTGACATGCATGTGTAATGACCAGACCCAAAGCGAATCTCTGCTCATTTTGAATGGAAATCTGTGGAAATAAATATGAAATGTGTTCAAGGTAAATTAGTCAAAATATTCAATAAACAAACATGCATGTGGAGGATGTGGGGTTGTTCCAATTCTTTGGAGCTTTCACAGTAGTTTTTGTGTGAAGCTGATAACCAGTTTAACTTGTGTGACTGACAGAACATGAGAATAACAATAATAACAGCAAAGACACCATCAGATAGAAATAAAACAGGAAAGACATGCTTCAGTGCTTTAATTGACTGAATCAGGAAAGTAAGGAGAAGGTCATTGGGCTAATTCACTTTGTTTCCACATCCCAACTGGTGAGCTCTACAAACAACTGGAGCACAAGAGCTTCCAGAAGAGCGGAGGAAGTGAGGGTTAGATGAATGACAAGACATTTTGTCAGTCACTTGCTTTCTATTTCAATGGTATCGGACTGAACCGTTATTCAGAACTGGTACCAGAATCGAATGATGGTCAGTTTCATTTACCGTTCTCGCACATGCATTCTTCCACTAATGCTGATGGAATCCTGAAAGTTTCCTGCACTACTTAACTGCACTACAATGTTCCTCCTGAATTTAGAGCATGAAACAGACCAGTGTAGGCTGATTACAGAATGTCTCTGAATTGGTTATTTTTAGTGAATGAAAACTATACAGCACAACCAGGCTATAGCAGATTCCTAAATGAATGACTCTTATGATTCGGTTCTTTGTAGTGAATCAAAAATGTACAGCTCAACCAGGCTAGTCGACTCCTGAAAGAATGACTCTTATGATCCGGTTCTTTATAGTGAGTCAAAAGCATACGGCACAGCCAGGCTATACCCTAACTCCCAAACAACTCTTAGAATCAGCTTGTATTTAGTGAATCAAAAATGCACAGCTTACAACTATGAGGCTTAAATCGTTGTAGTTTCTGACTGATTGTTCATATGACAAGATGCACATTATGAAATAAAAAATGTTGTGAAAAATCTATGTAAACACAAGATTTTAATTTTTTTTTAATTGTCATCATGAAAGTGCATTTATTTATTTTTTTTTTCTATTTTTTTTTTTTGTACACATACTAAAAGAGGCGATATTAGAAGCGTTAAAGTGCCAAAATCATTAAGAGGATCCATTAAATTAAGAGAAAGGTTAAATTATGATTCCCTTTTTAGTATTGAGCTGGATTTTGTAAAGAAAGAATATGCGGTAGTTGATGTGGAGGAAACAGAAGTTGAGAGGTATTGTCCAACAGAGATTAGATTAGCTGTGAGTGTGAGAGTGAGGGCTGAACGTGAGGAAAAGGAGAGCCGATCAGCGCTGCCGGATCAGGGGAAAGAAAAATAATTGAAAGCAGCTGTTAGACTGTGTTCCTAATGACTAGACTGGACAGAGTCAGCATGGCCAGCCACCCAAGAGAGAAAGAGAGACAGACAAAGAGACAGGTATGGAGATAAACAAGACAGTCAGTCATACAGATCCAGGGCCAAGAGTGTTAACAGACCCTGACATGGGCTGTACAGAGACTTGCATGCCAAGAGGAATTTTCTGTTCATCTTCAAATATGTCAAAAAAATTAATACATTTGGAGGGGAAATACAGAATTGCAGAAGGAATGCAGGTGAGGGGCATAAAGAGGAAAGAGTGTGGAAAGGAGATGAGAGAGAAACAGAGAACATGGAAGAGACAAAGCACAGAAGCCCGTTCATGAATGTACATCTGCTCTTGTCATGTTTATCCCTAGAAGCAATGTCAGGGACTGACAAAGCTTTTGAGAATCCTGTGTTTGTAAAATCTTCAGTCTGTCAGCTGTGTACACACACAGAAAAGCAAATGAATCACATGGTGCGAATTCATTAAACAGCTGCACCACTTTTGAGTGTGGTATTTCAGCACAAAAAAACATCACCTTGTTCACTAACCTTAATCGCAATCCAGGAGCTAAATGCACAGAGAGCATTTAAATTTGATAATATTTTAATTTTGGAAAATAATTTTGAAAAAAATGGTTATTGTGCCTTTTTCCTCAAAGTTGTGTGCATAAAGTGGTGGGGATTTTTTAGCGATTCATTCTGCAGGTTATTGTTATGTCAGTAAGTGCCAACAAGATGAGTAAGTCAATCAGTTGACTATTTTAAAGCACCGATTCATTCGAGAAGTATGTAAATTTGGATGTAAGCCACTGTCTTTGTGTGAGTCAAGGAATCATTCATTCAAACAATTAATTTAAAAATACTGACTCAATTAGGAACATATTTTTATGAGTCACTGTCTTTGTGAGTAGACAGTGAAGGCAGATTCAATCAAAAAACTCTCTGTGTCCAAATATGCCTACTTCCATACAATATAGGATGGATCTTTACTATCTTATGAAGCCACGGGAGAAGAGCTGTGGATAGCAAAAAAGTAATGCAACTGACACTGATAGGTCACATGACAATGACAACATGGTGGATGTAGTACATCCAGATTTCATTCGTACTACCCATTTTCATTCTATATAGAGCATCGATCATCGATTAGCTCTTTGTTTGAAGTGGGGATGGAGATGAAGGAGTGTGTGTGTGTGTGTGTGTGTGTGCGTGCGTGCGTGCGTGTGTGTGTTTGGGGGTGCGGGAAGCTCTGTGTTGAATAAGAACAACTTGAAGATCCTTCAACTGGCCTCTGGACTAAATTCAAACCGGCCATCCAAAGAACTGAGAGACAGAACACAGCCAAAGAAACGTGTGTCCAAGAAAGCTTGAGGCAGTACAGTCATTTGCACATTTTTGCAAAAAGAGTAAAAAAAAAAAGACTCCAACAAAACAAGGCTAAAAGTATGAGTGTTTAACAAACACCAGCTATGCATGAGTATAGTATATGCTCTGGCTTGGAGCTGTGAGTGCTGGCAGCTGTCTGATCAGAGAGGAGGGGGGAACTTTGGTGAGTCGATCTGAAGGTCAGTAAAACACAAGGGAGAGAAGAAATAATGGCTTGGCATGAGGAAACTGTAGAACGACTTGCTGCAACAGCAGAAGAGAGAGGACCATTTGAAAACAAAGCACGATCATGTTGCTGCATCTTTAACAAACACCCTCACTAGTAGTTTGTGTGCTTGGATGCACAGCACGGTATGGGTGTTTTAGGTTGAGAGAGAGAGAGAGAAAAAAGACAGAAAGAGAGGGCTTTTAAAGAAATATATCATCCAAAAATGAGAACTCTGTCATAACTTGCTCCCCCTCATGTTGTTTCAAACCCATAAGACTTTCTTTCTTCTTTGGAGCACAAAAAGAGATATTTTTGAAGAACTGTACTAATTGCTATTTTTCCATGTAGTTACAATGAATTAGGGCTTAGGCTTTCAGACCTCAAAAAGTATGCAAAAGCTTCATGAAAATATTTTTAAGTATACATGATATATCATATTTAAATACTTTTTTTTAATGTATCTGTCTTAGTCTTTATTGCATATATATATATATATATATATATATATAGTATACTATTTTATTACGAAAATATAATATGAATAAAATAATATGAAATATTTATTCAGTCAGTGAGTTGAGAACCAGTTATTTAAAGTTTTTATGAACAGGATCAGGCCATTTATCAAAAAGTTTCAAATAGAAATAATAATGTCATTACGACATTATGCTTTCATGAACATGCCAAGATGTCAAAACTAAATAATTACTTGTTTTTTTGTTTGTTTGTTTGTTTTTTGTTTTTTTACCTGTAGCTATCATATCACTTAAGAAGACTTTGAATATATAATGCTTGCGCCATATGGGACTTTTATGCAGTGTTTTCATGCTTTTTAAGTTTGAAAACCCAGCCCTTATGTATTGTACCTGCATGGAAAAGAGCAACAAGCACATTATCAGTAGATATCAAGGGAAAAAAAAAAAAACTTCTGAAGAAATGAAAATAAAGCTTACAGTAAATGCTGTCAAATATTTTGATAATGTGTGATGTTATCTTTGTCCTAATTTGTGATTTGTTCTATATGGTTAGTTGTTTTATGTATTTTATTTTTTTATTTTGTACAGCACTTTGGTCGACACTGTCGTTATTAAATGTGCTATATAAATCAATAAAACTAAACTAAACTAAACCAAATACACAAAATAATGATCTTTAAAAAAGCATCATATTACCCCTTTAAGTTAACTATTACTATACAAATGCCCTCACTAGTAGTTTGTATACTAAATGCCCTCACTAGTAGTTTGTGTACTAGGCTGTACAGTATGCACAGAATAGAGCCGTTAACAGCCAGAGATCTGCAGGCTATCAACAACTCTGCATAGCCTCTGGGGAGTCCCTTTTGAAAATGTAGTGCTTTGGGAAACGCACTCACACAATTTATTTGGGCTCAATAAAGCCGGTGAGGAATTTGCCCAGTGTACATCACGCACTCACTTCCATCTCTTCCACGGCAAAGCTGAGAAAATGAAAGTGTCAAATAAATATCCATAGAATTCGAACCCAAGCCTTTTGGTGATTTATGGATCTGGTGAATCTGCAATACCCAAAAGACTGAGAGGGAAAGACAGAGAAACAGTGGGAGAGAGAGAAAGGGGTCCTTCCTGGATATTTATACACCACTGACTCATATGAGAGGAATCACATTAGCTATGGCTGCCATGTTTTTATTGGATCTCCAGCCGGGCCATTCTAACCAGCAAGGGCCCCCTCTCCCCTTCTTGGTCCCTCTCTTTCTATCTATCCCTCTCTCCTTCTCTATTTCCTACAACCCTAAGCTCAGACACTCGGTTAATGATGTGTAATTTCCTGTCATTGCTTGTGCTGTGTGTTAGAGTCTTGTTAAAGTCAGGTATATGTGCAATTCAGCTGAACATATGTGCCTCAGAAAAAACTATGAAGGTCATCATGAAGTTTTATGACATTGTGGAAAGTTTCTAATTCAATCAAAACTGTTTTCATTCACATTTTTGCATCTTTACAATGCGCAAAAAAAAAAAACTTGTTATTCTAACATCACTGTTTCAAATTAATGTTTGGACACATGTGTACAGTCTAACAATGGCACATCCTGAATCCATGACATTTAAGGCTAGAAAACTCTACACAACTTTTAACAGATTTGCTGACTTTGTAAATGGTTACAGATAAACACTGGGCAACATACATTAAATAACTGAGGATCACAGACTTCCAGACTTTTAATTGATTCTGAACACAACTGACTCACTCAGAAACATGGCTCATTGCTAGGAGAAACACAACAAATTAAGACAATAAGTGTTTGAAAATTGGCTCAATATCTAACATGTTTGATATCTTCAGACTGGATGGAATCATAGTCTAGAGCTAAGAAAATTTCAGTCATATGCTACGCGATCTTCTGTGAAATATCTTACTGCGACTGGCCAAAATCTGCAGACCGGCTCAGACTTTTGCCAACTCGCCTTTACTAAAAAAATCTGGACAACAGTCATGTAGTGTATTCCAGCCAGAGGATGGTATTTTGGTTTTCTTTAATTATTTATGTACTTGTCAGTTAAATTGTTGTTGTATAGAAGTAGTTTTCACACAGCAGTTTGCTTTGATAAACACGGATGACTCTTTTTGTCCCATATGGCTTGTCCTCCAGTGTTGGAAGACACAGAAACACACAGCTGGTTGGGCTGGTTGAGGTTGAACAAGTGTGTGTCCATATGTGTGAGTTCCCTCAGCCCTTTTAACGAGTTTTTCTCCCTAATTATCCACCTGTTGGATTACTGTAAATGAAGCAATGCCTGGGGCAGGGGTCACGCTTCTCTCTGTATATCTCTCCTTCTCCATCCAATTCCTTAATGCCTACTTATTTTGCTCACTTTCTCTCTCTCCCTATTGTTAATGAACCACAATGACATTATAGACACCATGCATCCAGACCCCCAGTTTGAATGCAACAGCACTGCCTCATGTAGCAATGCCTGGGGCAGGGGTCACGCTTCTCTCTGTATATCTCTCCTTCTCCATCCAATTCCTTAATGCCTACTTATTTTGCTCACTTTCTCTCTCTCCCTATTGTTAATGAACCACAATGACATTATGGACACCATGCATCCAGACCCCCAGTTTGAATGCAACAGCACTGCCTCATGCATATGTATGATCTGAATAATTATGTATATCTTAATCCAAGAAGTGTGTGGGCTGATTAAACATGCCTAGAGTCTTTGAACATAGGCAATTCCTCAACAGAGCAAAATAAACAAACATAAATCATGCGCTCCGGAAAAAAATGGAGAAGGCGAGAGAAGCAAAATGAGCGGGTGATAATTTAAATGTCACTTATTTAAATGTGTTATTTGGGGCTGTAAGAACAATAAACTATAATAAAAAGTCACCAGCTCTCTGAAATCTTTCAATCCGTGAATAATAGAGGTTTGTTTTAAACTCTTTCAAGGGGAATTCTGCCTAACAACCACAGGATAATGTCCCATCATCCTTCTCACCCCTGTCGTGCTTGCTGATTGGTCAGACATTGCACACTGGGGACAAGAAAAAAAAGAAGAAGACGCTTTCTTGTAATTGCATCAGCGTTCCTTACATTAAAGAAATTAAGAAATCGAACAAAGGCTTCAGGCAAGCAGTGAATGCTGGAATCACCAGCTCCCAGTAGATAAATTTCAGGAGGTTTGTTTTGCCTTGTTTCTTAGGACTATACAGCACAAAAGTAGCAAGAGATGCTAGACAACCAAACGGCTTTGTTAAGGAGCATTTTATAGCTCAGAGTTTGCCCTATCATGGCTCAGGAGACATAATGGAGTTCTCAGTAATGATTTATTCAAGTATCAACTTTATCTCATGTTTATGCTTGTCTCAATAAAATTTAGACAATTGTTAGCATGCATTAAGTGAAATAAATGTGGATGTTGTAACTCATAATTTGGCCTTGGGAGAATTTAAACAAAAATATATTCAGTCCCTATTGAAATCTTTGATGATGCTGTGTCTTAGCTAATCTAAGCACAATCTAAGACATCTCTTTTAAAACTGTACAAGAGACATGTGAGTGCTCATTTTCTGAGAAGAAAAATCCGGAAAGCATTGCTGTCTAGGAGAAACATTTGAGAGATTGAAGAGATCTCATTTTTTTTTCTCAGTTTTTTTTTTTCTTTGCTATAGGTGTGATTAAGTTTTGTCTTTAATTCTCTGATGTTTGTCAATGACATTAAATTTGACATTGAATATATTAAGACTTGTTTTAGAGAATGTATGTTGATACACAAAATTCTGAGATATCTTGGATCTGTTGCTATGTATTTATAAGTTAAGGCTGAAAACAAGTGAATTTATCTTGTTTTAAGTATGCCTACAGTACATTAATTGGAAAACAATGCTTACATACATTCATTGGAAAAGACAGCATTGATTAAGAGAACTATTTTTGAAGTGATAATATAGTACATTTTTAGCTCATTAACTGTGCCATGACTTCTCTCTCTCTCTCTCTCTCTCTCTCTCTCTCTCTCTCTCTCTCTCTGCTCTGTGAACTTAGTGAACGTTGCTTTGCATATAACACAAAATATCACAATGAGAAAGATAGGATGAACTTTTGAAGGAATATAAATTCAGGGAATGACAGGACATGTATTTAATGTGCAACTGTTCTTATTTTACTGCAGGACTGTGATGAGCTCATGATATATGGCTGTTATGTAGACCCGCACTTTACCCATTCAGTTACCTTTCCTAGCCAGACGTACCATTATATGGCAAATATAACATTTGCTCAGATGCCCAGCTCACATTTAAAACTTAGAGTTATTCATTACAAACTGACAACTGTGAAATGTGATTTCAATGTATTACTTTTTCATTTAAGGCTTTTATCAGACACTCTTATCCAGACCAAAAAGTGCTTTAATACGAGATGGATTTGCCAAGAGTTTCCATAATATAACTTTTCATCATAACAAGCATTTTTATTCCATATCTAAGCAAATTCTAGTTCATATGCAGTTAATATATAAAATAAATTGCTTTGTTTATTTGGTTTTGCATTGAGATTGAGGTAAACTTGTGTTACCCCCTTAACTGTCACCGTCCCACCTGTGGGACGCTTGGCGCTCTTTTTTGTTGTTGTCCTTTTTCTCTATCAAATCTTTTAGTAATCATCATAAATCATATATCATTTGAAAGATTAGAAGCCCAAAATTCATCCTGTGAAAACCATTTTGAAATTGGACATTGCGTTACCATGGAAATGGTACTTTAAAATATTTTGGCGGTCTCCTCCCCCTTAGTGGGCATTGTCAAGTGTCATATTACAAAATGCATTACGGTCTTTTAAAATCAAACCTTTTTATAATCTTGACAAAAAAACATATCATTGGAAAAGTCTCAGTCTCAGGATTTCATATTTGGTGGTTATTTTGAGATAAAAGTAATATTGACAGAGAAATCTAGACATTTGTGACAGAAAAATGCATTAAAAAAATTCAATGGAGTTTGGATGGCACCCGGTGGCTGTTTGTGGTATAACGCCCTAAATAAAATCTCACAGGAACCTCAATTTTTTTCATATCAACTTCAAATTTGAAACATAACTTGTTTAGACATAAGGCTTTAATTTTATACCAATTTTAGAGTAAAACCTATTATGTAAAATATTTATTATATATAAAATACAATAAAATTAGTGTTGTGCATTTGCTTTACAGTATATTTAAACTTCCATAACTTTTTGATACTTTAATTTTTTTTTAATTCCACTTTTGCAATAATGCTGATTTTCCTCTTTAAAAAGAGACCAACCTTAGGTCTGTATTCCAAAGTGTTCATAAATTACGGCAATTTAAGTTTGAATAGTGCACTTGCATGCCTATTTTAAAAAATGGGGGGTGACAGTTAAGGGGTTTTAAACTGTATTATGCTTGGCTTTCAGAGCAGGTAGAAGTGTTTTCTGAGGTGAGCTCACAGTGCACGTGTGGGTTTGGGGTTTTGGGGTCAGTCTGGAGCAGAATTTGTTGTACTTGGCCAGCTGAGTTCTCAAATCCAGCTTAGGTATGAGTGTTTGTGACCCAGTGTACAGAGCATGTGAGGTAAGCGATCAGTGTGTGTGGGTCAGTCCTGGTCTCGGTTGACTTTGGCCGGATCAGTGAAGTTGGAAACCTGCCGAGCATGACACACTAATCAATGTCTCTGAGTTATGGACCTCAAGAAGTTTGTATTTACTTTCCTTTTATTTTCTACTATGCTATTATTAGGTTTATTTACACTACATGTCACTCACCGTATAGCTCTGAGTACTGATGCCATTGGCATGGCTGTTGTTTTAGTGTGTGTTGATAATGCATATACTGTAGTCAGGCAAATTTGTAAATCACTCTTGTGAGTGTTATTATGCTTTAGGGAAGGCTCTCACTGATTTACAGCATTCTTCCTCTGTGCAGACATGGTGAATATATTAAGAATTGACAATGACTGGCCGCTGTCCTTGTGGAATGTCGTGTGAAATTACAAGCAACTGTTGAAAGACTTTTCCTGAAGGGTTTATAAAGTTTTGGATGTCTTTTAAATCTGCCATATGCAACATATAAAACATTTAGACATACCACCAGAAGTTGTATAGCGGTTGCGCACATTGTGTGTGTGTGTGTGTGTGTGTGTGTTTATATACATTCTACCATTCAAAAGTTGGTCTCACTGATATTTTTTTAAAAGCTGCAGTCCGTAACTTTTTTTGGTTAAAAATGATCCGAAATCAATATTTGAGCAAGTACATAACCAGCCAGCAAAACTATCTATCGCCTTACTTTAGCCCGATTCACAA
>NW_015660051.1:1587276-1589832 GCF_001515625.1 Sinocyclocheilus rhinocerous | reverse complement strand
TTACTTGTTCAGATGGCAATATACAGTGAAAATTCTTATTTGGGTCATATTCCAAGACGTAGGCTAGAATCTGTGATTGTGAAGTACAGTAAATATCCACACCGGTGCGGTGACTGACTGCCACACATACTCTTCAGAACATTAGATTAATCTGCGCTGGAGCCGTGCCGACTCACAACCCATTCAAGCTAGATAATTCTGCACACAGCTGCAATTCCAGGTTTTCAAACAGAGATGGCGACAAAGAGGCAAAACTTACAGACCGCACCACTGCTCCGGGTGTGTGTTCATGGTGTGTGTGTTCACTGCTGTGTGTGTGCACTTTGGATGGGATAAATGCAGAGCACTAATTCCGAGTATGGGTCACCATACTTGGCCACATGTCACGTCACTTTCACTTTTCACTTTCACGAAATTAATACTTTTATTCAGCAACAATGCATTAAATTGAGCAGATGTGACAGAAGAATAAAGAATGAAAAAAAGTCTGAAGGTTTTTCAAAAATATGCAGTTTTTAACATCGAAAAATGAAACGCTGAAAAATTAAACTTTGACATCATAGGAAATCTAGAACAGTTATTTTAAATTGTCATAATATTTTACTAAATTACTGTTTTTGTGTTTTTTTTTTATCAAATAAATGCAACCTAATGCTAACCCAAAAGACCCTGATCAATCGGAAATAAGCCGAATAATAAATGTATTATTATATTATATTATATTATATTATATTATAAATATTTTTTATACATATCTTGCTGGAATACTTGAATATTTTTTTTATCTTTATATTTTTAATACTTAAACGTGTATAAAAATACTCTTTAATATATATAATATTAACGTATAAAATTGTGATAATGTTACATGAAAAAAGACTCTTTAGAAATGTATGCTAAAATTTTACATATATTTGCATTGCAAAGGCTTTGTGTATTGTGTCCTAAATAAAGAATTTCCAAACTACATAATGAACGCACAGAAAGTCGAGCACAGAGTTTCATCTTAATGAAAGCATGTAGAGGTTAGTCATTTCCTTCAAGGAGGGTAGGACAGACGGGCCTCATTGAAATGTTAATTTATGCATAGGGCTAAAGGGTTGATTGGACTGTGTAACATTTGCTTGCGGTAAGGAGCCTCAGAGTCCAGGGTCAGACATGGCGTGGTGTGGCCCGACTGAGGCCTGCCCTACATTTGCCCGTTCCCTGCTTTTGTTTTGTCCCTTGTAGCGCAAGCGTCGGTTTGAACTTGGCGTCTTCATAGCCCATAACTGCATTAAGATACAGTAGCTCATTAGAATACAGACCAAAAAAAAAAACAAGACAATGAACTGAACAGGGATGCTACGTTTCCCTTCTGGACATACAATGCTTATTTCGATGAAGGAGGGGTTATCGCATGTTGGATGTATTAGCATGTCAGAAGGGTAAAAAAGGACAAAAAAACAAAGAATACCAGAGGCCAGATATTTGATTTTTTTCTTGATAAATTAAATATAAGTTCATTCGCTAATGGTTGTGGTGCCTCTGAAGATGATGATGCTGGTAAAAGAATGGTGATTAGCGAGCAACTCCAGGCAAATATTTCATTTCTTTTCCCATAAGCGTATACATCTGCGCCAACCCACACTCCACACTGGCACACACACGTATACTTCCTACAGCCTTCAGCAGGCTCGATCTTCTGAGAACTGCTGCCTAACAGCCACACAAGTGGAGAAAAACAAGGGTTGATACGAAAGAAGGAGAGAAAAGATTAAATGACATGCTGTTCTTTGCTTTTCTAGCGTCGCTGAGAGCAGCTTTGCCACCCTCTCTTCTGTTGCTTGACAACTCTGTCACACTCAGCCTCACAGGCCCGACACTCACACACAAACACACACACTCAAACACATGAATCCGTGAATGCGTTCGCTTGAGTGCCTGCGTTCATGAATTCACACCGAGACAGGCACAAAGAGTAAGTACTATAAATGACCAGGCAATGCCGACACTGTTTTCATGACATGAATTTTAATGCGGTGGGCAAGCACTTGACTGAAACTGTTCTTATTTCACAACAAAACAGTGAAGACTTCCTTTAGACCTCACGATATGGCTATGTTGACCAGTGCTACATTCCACCCATTCAGGTACCTTTCCTAGCCAGACATGCCATTATGTGCCGTATATTTGTTCACATACACAGTTCATATTTAGTTTTGCCTAGAGGTATTCATTACAAACTGACAGCTGTGAAATATGGTTTAAATTTATTACATTTACATTTTAGGCATTTGGCAGCCGCTCTTATCCAGAGCAACTTTCCAAAAGTGCTGAGACATTATGAATTTGTTGAGAGTTTTCAGAATACTGCACATGTTTTTGTGTGATGTATTGAACATTGTTGTTTCAGATTCAGATGATTTAAATATGTCACCAAGATGAGATGGATGACATAGATTAGGTTTTGATGCATTTGCAGGACTTATTTGTTATAGCAGAAATGGATTTGTAATAATAGAAAAAGAGTAAATATATTTAATAATAATAAATACATAATAATTGTATATATAT